>NW_016158299.1:40876-42413 GCF_001687245.7 Rhagoletis zephyria | reverse complement strand
CTGGAAGCACAGAAAACGTACATGTCATCGCAGCTAGATGTAAAGATAACTCAGCTACAAGAGAATTTATTTAAAGATTACGCGGAACTCAGAGAGAGACAGGATAAAATCGAGGAACGACAAGATAAAATCGAAGAGCTAATTCAGGAGAAAGTCGAGGCTAAGGTAGAAGAGTTGGAAGGTCGCCTCCGAGATATGCAGTTGAATCGCCCACCTTCTTCGACCAGCGCGCCCAAGGTAAAGACTCCATCCTTTGACGGCACGATTCCTTTCCAAGTCTTTAAGCTCCAGTTTGAGAAGACAGCTACAGCAAATCACTGGAGCATGGAGGATAAATCCGCTGCACTGTTCGTTGCATTAAAAGGACCTGCAGCGGAAATCTTGCAGACTATTCCTGATTGTGAAAGGAACAGTTACGATGCGTTAATGGGTGCAGTGGAAAGACGTTATGGTAGCGAGCACAGGAGACAGATTTACCAGATGGAGCTGGAAAATCGCTGCCAGAAATCCAACGAGACTCTACAGGAATTCGCCTCCGAGGTTGAAAGGTTGGCTCATTTGGCAATTGGAGATGCATCTGGTGAGCACCTCGAAAGAGTAAAAATCCAGAGGTTCATCAACGGAATGCGGGACGTGTATACCAAGCGCGAGACGTATGCAAATCCAAAGCCAACATTTGCTGAAACGGTCTCGTATGCTCAGACACGTGAAACGGCAGCGCTCCTAAGTAGACCAGCCTACAAAGCCCATCGATGAACGAGATCCTGAAAACACTGAAGTCGATGGCAGGGAAGAATACTCCTGATGCAACCGAGAGAAAGTATGGTGCTAGGAAATGCTTTAGTTGCGGAAAACCAGGCCACTTCGCCCGCGATTGCAGCGCAAGTTCCAGTGGGCTCAGCCATTCAGCAGGACGCAAACGCAGGGCCCATAATCTCCGTCTCACAAATTGGCCGGAATGCGAGCAACCTCACTATTGGTGGATGTGTGAATGGGCAGGAGCGAGTGCTGACAGTGGATACTGGAGCGTCACATTCCATTATTCGACCTGAAGTGACTACTTTTTATGTGAAGCCACTACCTGGAGCAAAGTTGCAGACTGCAACTGGTGAGCGAACCCAAGTGTTAGAAGTACTATGCGAGGTAATAATCGATGGGTTGGCCTCGTACACGAAGTTTATTGTCGCAGACATTGTGGATGAAGTCATCATCGGCGTGGATTTCCTACTTGGGCAAGGCATGAAGATTGACCTCCAGGGAATGATCCTAACCTATGGCGAGTGGAAAGTGCCACTTATGGTTGGTTACGACAACCAGTGCTTCACCAGACGGTTGGTCTTAGAGGAAGTGCCGAAGATTCCACCAGAAAAGGAAGTGGTTAGTTGGGCAGAAGTTAACAATGATGGAGACGAAATGTTTTCGTCAGGAGAAGGAAGTCGTTCACCGATACAGGAAAAGCGTGACGGTTCCGCCAGCTGAGTGAAGAAGAGGTCGCAACAAGGAAGTGGTCATGGCAAGCCAGGCAGTGTTTCCGGCA
>NW_016158299.1:11841-40861 GCF_001687245.7 Rhagoletis zephyria | reverse complement strand
AGCAGTAGGCGCGCTTTGAAGTGTCCTGAAAAAGGTGGTCGGCAAAAGCGAGCAGTTAAGCCGGAAGCCAAGGTTGAGATTATACATGTCCGGTCAATGAAGCTAGCAGTTGCGGACGAGCGAGATACGAAACGACGGCGGGAGTTTCAGCGTAAGGATCCGGATGTAACAAGATGTGCTGAAGGCAGTGCAATACGAAGGCGGGAGTCAGGGTGTCAGGGACAGATGATGCGGCATAGGTCCGCAAAGGGTGCCCACGAGAAGAGACATGGTCTGGTCACCACCAGTGGGCGGCAAAAGCACGACCATGTGAGATGGTGCACTCCCGGAGATAAGCCGGAAGCAATGTCCAGTAACGCATTGTGGTTGTACATGTCGCAGCAGAAGAAAAGCTTTACCTCCAAGCAAAGACTTGATTGGAAAGATCCGTTGAAGATTGACAAACGGCTGAAGGACGCAGTGCATCAAATCCAGACAATGATGAAAGTGGTCCACTTGGAAAGACTTGCAGCGGTTGGAGCGGCAAGTATGTCTGATCGGGACCATCAGGCTTAGGTGGAGGGCAGTGTGGCGAATATTGCGGCAGCACGCTACAGCCACAGCCACAGCGAGGTGAGTCAGTTACAAGTCAGCAAGCTACAAGTAAAGTGAGCAGAGAAGTGAGTTGCGAATAAGCAAGCTATAAGTTTAATTGTGTTAACAAGTAGTAAAGCATTGTTATTGCTTTAACAAGTATTGTAAAGTGTTTTTACTGTATTAGCGAGTATTGTAAATTGTTTGTTGTACAATAAAGTTAATTGTACTACAATTTGGTCATCGATTGCATTTATTTAACAATCCAGCGATACGAACCGAGGGATTTGGGAAATCCGGACGAGGTTTCAAGGATAATCGTAACAATAGCATATTTATACTCACTCTTTGTGTTGAGCCCATCGACTATATAACGCAATACTGCTGCTTCTTCGACGCAGCCAATGATTGCAAGCTTTCTCATCACTAGCACGTATTCATGAAAAGCTTCGTTTTGCTTCTTCTTGCGTTCGGGCAACTGCTGATGAACCTCCGCACTATTCCAATTGGAGTTAAATTCTTCAATAAGAGCGTGTTTTAAAACCACTTAGTTGCAAGTACTCTCTACTTCTAAGAATTACTTTGTTGCTCCACACTTTTTCCCTCGCGCTTGTACTTACTTTTGTTTTTTTGTTAAGCCGAATCTGACGCATTCGAATATTTGAAACCACTTAGCAATAGGGTCGCATTCGCTGATCACCTTTTCAAAGTTGTCCGTTGAGATTTTTACTCTACTATCTCTCGCTTCGTCAACCTGAATCTTCACTGTGAATAGCTGCAGCAACTGTTGAATTTTTGATTCCATATCGCTACCACTGCTATTGTTTTCAACCATGAACCAACTAACAAGATCACCCAGCACGGCAACCGTGTATTTGTAATTGCATTTGAGAAAAAAAATAATAGTTGATGACGTCAATTTTTAATCGGTTCTTTCATTCGCACACAGGTTTCATTCCGTTTCATTCACATGGCGGCGAAAAAATGACGTCACTGCAAAAAAATAACTTTTTTCTCGCACGCCGTGCTGGGTGATCTTTATTCGCTCGTTCATGGTTTTCAACGTTTACTAATTCACCCTCTCTAGACATTGCTGCTGCTGATTCGGTTTCACTCTCAACTTGTTCCTGCTCTCGCTGTTGCTATCTGCTTTTTGCAGGTGTACGTTACAACTTTAACGACGACTGCACTGCTGATGACGACTGCCTAAAATACAACTAGTACCGACGACTTCGCAACTGACGACAACTGCAACGATGAATGAAGTAGTCACTTTAACGACGACTGGACAGCTTCTATCGACCGCAGACTACGACGACTGCGCAAACGATGACATCTGCAACGATGAGTGACTCCTTTAACGACGACTGCGCAGCTGCGTTCGCAAAATTTCGACAGTAATGCCTCTGCCAAACTTTCAACAAAATCGTGACGGCGCACGAACAGCTACTTCTACTTGTACTGATAAAACGATTGAACTGCGTTGACTGCGAAACCGTGCTAAATGTACATGCCACGGAAGACGCTTCACAATTTATTTTTCACATTTTCACAACGGGTCAACAGGTTGAGCCCCCAATGTACGTTTGAAATGCTTATTCAACCAATTATATTTAAGTAATAACAAAGTTAATAAAAGCGTTTATTTAAAAGTATGATTTAACAAGTGCAAAGTTAATTAAAATAATTTAATAGTATGATTCAGCAATTGCAGCTTTACCACGATCGGCACTACCGACTTTACATCGACAACTAACTCTCTCTCTACGGCCATAAAAAAGAGCCGAACTCCGTGGCATGCCGCACGACGTAAGCCGACCTCTCCGTCTTACATATATATGGAGCAAATACCAAGCTTCATAACAATTTATACATTTTTGAAGAAATGGTCCGCCATTTTGAATATCAATTTCGAAATCTGTGACGACGAAAATCTATGGCCACCAAGCTTTATAACAATATAGAAATTTTTTAAGAAATCGTCCGCCATATTGGATCTGCCATTTTGTATTTTGGTAATTTAATTTAATATTCGAGATCAGTGATAATGAAAATCCCTAAATACCAAATTTCATTGAAATCTGTCAAATACATATGGAGTAAACATTTTTGTCGTCCTATATTGTCGATTCGTCCCTATGTACAGCGCAGAGAATAAGAGGAATACAGTTGCTTATTGAATATAATGTTGGCACCAAGTTACTACGTTTTTATCCTTGTTCACACTTAATCTTTTTTTTAATTTTTACATACATTTTTTTTTTTATACGAAGGATATGATCATCCTTTGCCTCTTTATTCTGTATTCGAAAAATTATATGGTTCAATGGAATTGAAATCAGTGTTGAATATTTGAATAAATCATTCAGATTTAGATAGCGTTTTTAGAAATTTATTCTCACTGGAAACTAACTCAAAATAGTTTTATTTATTCGGAACGTTGCAAAGTTCTGTCTACTCTTAGAAACATAAAATAAAAATATAAAAACATTAGCAAAGATTCGCATGAATAAAACTATTTTGAGTCAGTTTGACAGTTTGTGAAAATTTGCATGCAAATTCTGAACTTTAGGGCCTTTCGACGCACGTCTTTCCGTTGTCCGATTTTAAAATTTTTTCGCAGGGCACGTTTTTGTGACCAAAGGAACATTTCTAGGGGGAGTCTTGCTTTGTAGCTAAACAAAGAATTTTCTTTATACGACTAAGGCGCAGGCTAATGTCCAGGCATGGGCAGAGAACCAGCACACAATAGGCTAGTTTTTCTCAATATTCATCGCAATGACGTTGTTGACGTTGACTAAGTATTAAGAGAATTTTTGTCTATACCTCGGTGAATTGCATGTGCCGTTTCTTTGAGTTTTGCTAAATTATATCCACAATTAAATACAATATGCTGAATACTCTAAATAAATCAATAATATATTTGGTTGTTACAAATGATTTTCCATAAGGATCAATTCTAAAAGGGGTCGACAGCACCCGATTTTTAAAAGTATCGATACTGAGTACTCCAAAGAACTCAGTACTCACAAAAGAACTCGAAAGTACTCAGAACTTAAAAGAACTCGACAGTACTCAGTACTCAAAAATACTCTATTCCAATAATCGCTTTGATACATGTATTCAGGATCGATTCAAAGTAATCAGTATTAAATGTCGAATATACTTAAAAAGTACTGAGTTTTATTTACATTTAACGATATTCCGAAATTATTGTACTCAATTTGCAGTTTCAATAATATTCAAGTACAATACTTGTACCCAGTACAGTTAGCCATTCATTTGACATAATTTGGTATTCATTAATTAATTTGAATAAAGTAATGCCAGCTTGTGAGATTTTTACACTAAGTATTGTATATTTGTGTATGTTTAAAGAAAATATAAGTAATTTAAAACATACCCGATCCTTAAGAGTATCGATACCAAAGAACTCGATCCTCAAAAGTACTTGATACTCCCCAACACTAGTTTTTTCTAACAGTGGTCGCTTCTCGGCAGGCAAAGGCATACCTCCGAGTGTGTTTCTGCCATTAAAAGGCTTCTAACAAAGAACGTAAATGTATAAGAAGCGACAACTCGCTAAAGTCAGCGAGTGAGGTCTGAAAGGTTGAGATGAGGAGTTCGCGTCCGTTTTAACATCCATTTTCGTAAATGAATTCGCCGCACATATGGTTTCGCGGCGATAAAGAACGTTAAGAAAAAGTGACCGATGATAGAAATAATAAAATGAAATGAGTAAAAACATGGCCGCAGCTCTTTTTGTTTATTTGCTGACGGCATTGAACAATTTGCATGCGCATGTGCATAGATTTACTTTATTTTATAATTTTAAACAAATATAAGTAAATTAAATACATGCGCTATGCAAGACCTTTATAAGCTTCCTCTTTAGTATGGAAGTTGTAAAGTTGTAATTTATGGATGAAATTACCCTTTTTACCTCCCTTTTATTAAATCAACCAAATGTACATTTATAATCAATACATTTTTTTAATATACTCATGCGATTTCCCTCCAAACATATCACATTCATGCAAATACGCGTACGTACATACATATGTATGTAAAAGCGCATATGCGACTAAAACACAACAATAACAATTTCATTCATAAACGCATGCGCATATTCTTCAAGGTCAAACTCATTCATTCATAAATTCAATTGCTACACATCTCCCCGCAAGCGCATCCCCGACAAGCACAACTTCTTCGCGAGGGCCACAAAAATTCTAAAATGTAAAATTGGAGAAACCACAGCCAGCCAAATGAAAAGTGGCAAGTCCGCAGTAATATCTGCAAAAATAACCTATCTCGTGTTAAGACATTTTTTCTCTAAACTTCTAAATCGCAGCACTTCTTCAAACTTGTATATTATAAATTAGTTGCTTAAGATTTTAATTTAACAAAAAACAAAATAAACATAAATTTTTTGCACAAATGACCCATGATATATTGTTGTAAACTCAAAACTTCTGAAATCACATACATAAGTGGTTTTACAACAAATGTAATTTGGCAACATGGTTGCCTTCACCAGCTTCGGTCATCAATTTAAAAATTTTTGTAAACCGATCGCTTACGATTTGTTTACAGTTGACTCTAGATACTACGAGCAACATGTATAATAATTCAAAAAATTTTATTATTTTGCATTATTGATAATTGCAAAGCTCTGAAGCATGTATAAATGAGTGTATACATGCAAACCTATTCTGCCTTGGTAACACAAATATTGTTTACTATCACGAAAAGTTTCAAACACAAAATCGTACATTAACCTATTCTGCATTAGTAATCAGATTTTTTTAACGGATAATAAAGCTCCTCTTTTTGCTTAAACCCTTTTCGCATTCTGCGCACCTTGGTAACCAGTAAAATTTGTTACCATCTCATAAACAGGTAACAAAATATGGCCCCATGAAATATGCAACAACAGAATTTCTACAAAACTTCATACCTGGAATGCGGAATAATTTAAAACGTTACCACGGTACATATAATTGCGGGTACAAGAAGTGGTAACAATGTTTGGTAACAAAATTTGCTGGTTACAAAATTTCCGGTAACAAACAGAATATTGCTACAAGATATTCAAGTTAGGAGTAGCCTACTGTAAACGTACATATGTATGCGCGTAAATATGTCAGGACGTGGCATTTCGCAGGAATTTAAGAATTTGTCAAGATAAAGATGGCGGAGGACGTGGGAGAGACGGAGACAACTTATGTTTCACTTTTACGCGTTTGTTTTGGCGGAGGATGTGAGCAAGACGGAGACAACTCATGTTTCACATTTATGTGTTTATTTTTTGCATGCATATGAACAAAAAATTGGAAAACATTTATTCTTGCCCGATAAAAACAAAATGTATGCATACTCATGTATAAATGCATAGATTTAAAGTAAACTTATGCTATCTGTATATAATAAACATTGGTTTTGTAATAAAGCCGCCGTATACACACTTTATTCATCAAATCTCCCAACACACCATTTTTTTGCACACTTTAAATATGTAAATTTCCAGATGAAAACAAAACATAAGTACACTCATATTTAAATGCATAGATTTCTTATTAAACTTATGCATTTTTATATAAAAGTACACTGGTTTTGTTTAATATAATGATCACTTTTTATCCACAGACGCCAACAATCGGCACTTGTTGACAAACACTTTTTACTATTAATAAGGAGACTTTCACAAACAGGCACGTCAGTATCTTACACATTCACTGAATATTTTATATTTTGCACCTCCATTTATGTATTTTCTAAATTGAAATGCAATTTTTCAATCACTTGTGCAAAATAATCACCGACATTCACATTTGCCGCTTTCCTTCTGTTTTGTTTGCTTTTTCCACGTTCGAGGCGAAAATCAAAAATCTGCCGCGGACAGAGTCAAAAGGGAGACGAACTCCTCATCGCAACCTTTCAGATACGGTCAAAATCGTCGCGGCACATTTTCAAGGTAACGAGTTGTCGCTTCTTATACATTTACGTTCTTTGCTTCTAATAAGAAAACGAAACTTTGTTTTTGTTTCCTTTCGAACTTCTTTTTTTCTCATTGAAAATATAAAAAAAAATGTGGCGCTACAGCCAGATTTCTATCCAAAGACACTTATACTTAAAACCAATTTGCTCGGGACGGGGTGAAATGGGGGCCGGGAATTCCTCTTGAACTCCGCGGCAAACGAGGGTCGAGGAGGTGCCGAATCCCTGAAGTCCTTCGAGGGTTGACTTAAGCGTTAACAAATTAAAATCGAACACACTGTTCACCACAAATGTATGCATATACATACATAAAAGAGCGCCTAACGGACACTTCTTTATTATATATATATATATAAAATAGCTGTAACAAAAATATATAGAATGTATTAATAATTAGAGGACCTTACTTAATTGCTCGGAGTTCTCTTCCAAAGTGGCAGAGTGTTGGGTGATCGCAGAAGGCCAAACCCAACATCCGAGGCGGGTAACAGGACTCGAGAAAAAGGAACTCGATTAACGAGTAACTGTTCCCACTTAGATCACAGCGACATCTAGAAGTGAAATTCTCTAATTAATAAACATACTTAAGGTGAAGGGGGCTAGCGTAAACATGCCGCCAACCTTACAGTGTCGCTGCAATAAACTTACCTAGATATTTACAACTCATTTTTCTTTAACAATTCATTTTTTTCTTTAACAATTCATTTTTTTCTTTAACAATTCATTTTTTTCTTTAGCAATTCATTTTGATTTTCAGGCCAATTGGTTACTGTTGTCCACTAGTAGATGGTGCCTCCCGAGATTATCCACCCAAATACGGTTTTCTGTGCCGTGGGTCGAGTGGGTGTGGCTGGCATGAGTGCCGGAGGCAGAATCATCGCATACAACTCCGCTCCTAACACCAGTGATACAGCGATGGACTGGTAGAATGACGGGTCGGCGAGCCGAAAATTGTCAAACTCGCTGGTGATTCTGGCGTCCTGCGTGCGAGCGGGGGTTACCCGGGAGAAGCCTGGTTGGACGTCGGCGCAGATCTCCAGTCTCTCGTGCCATCCTCGAAGAGTGAGCCGGCACATATCTGCATAGCCCCGTGGCAAAACTTGAAGTTGGCGTGCCAGCTGGAGCGACATTGTCGACCTGGGCTGCGCTGGGTCGACAATGGCGCGCACTGCTTCCGTCCTCCCTCGGGAACTTATCTTAACCGCTACTGTGGGTGTGAGGACAGAGAGCCCAGGAGCGTTGCGGGCCGTGCCCGTAATCCGCTCTCGGGCGTCTCTCACACCACGGCGGTGGGGTTGTTGCTGGAATCGCCGTGGGCCTCGGTGTGTGCCTCGGCGCTTCGACCTCGTTGCTGGGGCCCGCCGTATAGCCGACCGGACACCCGACAGAGGAGGTCTGAATGCCGGCGGGCCGTTAGGATCGGGAGCATCATCATACAATGCTGGATGGAGATCTTCCTCGTCTGCCTCGATCTCGAGCACCTCGCCTTCATCGCTCGACTCCGACAATGGTCGGGCGTTGTGCGGCCTTTGCCGTACCTCCGTTTCATCTAGTACAGGCGGAAGGACTTCCTCGCCCCGGGGCTCCTCACCCGGGTGGAGGAGACTATTGTGCCGGCCCTGGTAACGCTCGCAGCTCCGGGAGGAAGTAAATACAATCTTTTGCTGTCTGATGCGGCGACAGGCAGTTGGCGCAGTGGCGGTGCACGAGGACAGCACGCAGTCTCTCGGCTGGTTCCATCCTGAGCATCTCCCGACAAAAGACCAAGCGGTGGTTACTGCGGCACACTGGGCAGCGGTATTGACCCTTGGGAGTTTGGGGCGTGATTTTTGAAGCACGTACCATTTTGCGTTATTGAGTTCTGGAAAGAGAGATACGATTATTATTTTGTTTTGTCTATCTGGCAAAAGTATCAATTTTACAATTGGTCGAGTTATGATTCCGCGTGCCGTTCGTATTTCTACAACTCGTACTCGGCTGTCCTGACCTGAAAAGACCCTAATTACTCTGCCAAGTCGCTATTCATTTGGGGGACGACCAGATCGTTAACTTCGAGGTTTCGTTGGGGGGGGCGGGGAGGTGCCACTTCACTCTCTTCTGCAATTCCTTCAGGTATTCTGCTTTCCACCATCTGCAAAATGTCTGGTGAGTCGCTTTTATCTTTTGCCACCGGTTGACAATAGATATTGGGTTCTCCTTAATTTCGGGTTCAGCAATTGCCAGTAGCGGGGTGTCAACTAAAAAGTGTCCTGGGGTTGGGGGCTGCATTGATTCCGCGTCTTCAGAGATGGGGCTGATTGGTCATGAATTAAGACACGATTCGATTTTTGCCAACAGAGTCGAAAGCTCTTCAATGGTAAAACGCATGTTGTTCGCTACCTTCCTGAAATGCATCTTGAAGCTTTTTACCCCCGCTTCCCAGAGCCCTCCCATGTGAGGTGCTCCTGGAGGTATAAAATGCCAGATGAGCGTAAGTCTGGGTTGTGCTGTTGGGACAAAGAGTTTAAAATCTTGTTGCAATGCCTTATTTGGCCCTACAAAGTTGGTTCCATTGTCCGAATACATATTTTTCGGGAAGCCTAGTCTAGACACGAAACGGGCAAAAGCTGCTAAAAATGTGGCAGTGGACAAATCGCTGGTGGCGTCCAAGTGTATTGCTTTCGTCACAAAACTGACGCAAACGCAGACATAGCCCTTGGTAATGCGACAAGCTCGACCCGTGAAACTCCTTACCTCAAAGGGACCGGTGAAGTCGTCTCCAGTGTTGGTGAATGGTCTGGATACTTCAGTTCGTTCTGATGGTAACGCTGCCATCAACTGCTCCCGCGCCTTCTTTCTGTAAATAACACAAACCTTACAGTTAAGAATTGAATTTTTAATCAAGTTTTTCATTCGCACTATCAAGTATTCGGACCGCAAAATTCTCAACATGAGCTGGTTTCCCCCATGCAGAATGCAGATGTGTGAATTTTACGAGCAATCTTGAATACTGGCAGTCGTACGGGTGAATTATTGGATACCGTTCACAGTAAGGTAAGTTCGTTAACGCCAGTCGTCCTCCTACCTTCATAACTCCGTTCCTGTCGAGGAAGGAGTTGAGAGCGCGAAGTGAACTTTTCGCGTTGATTGCCGTTGAAGCGTTGATGGCACTGTATTCATCTGCGTAGTGACGTCTCTGTGCAATAAGGATGAGACGACATTTTACCTGCTTTACTTCATCGGCGGTTATTTCGTCTGTCTTGTCACTAGCGGCCAACTTATGCACCGGATGAGTTTTTCTAAAAACTCGGAAAATTCGCGCAATTACTCTCATAGCTCGCGAGAAGTCTAAAACCGTACCGTTTTTTGCTCCAGGTCGGTCTCTAATGGATTTCTATTGGTTTGGTGGGGCGTGGGGGCCTGGTTTGTCACTGAACGCCTGACTGATGGCACCTAGGCCCGCCGTTCAGCACTTGCGCCTTCTCCATGGCACTACAGCCGGCGCTCTTAAAAACTATCGGACTGGGTAGGGGCCTTGCAGCAAGGCGCACTGACGCCTGACCGTGTGGCACCTAGTGCCGGCGTTCAGCACTCGCGCCTCGACAAATTGGCAATGCAGCCGGCGCTACTTTTAACCTCACTGCACTTCACTCTCACTTTCACTGCACTTACTCACTTACCGCCGGAGCCCTGGAGGTATTATTGCTGCTGCTGCTTTTGCTGAAGCGCTGGCAGATTTGTAGTTGCAGTTGCTGCTGCTGGAGCGCTGACGTTCTTTACGGATTTCTGCTGGAGCGCTGGTGAAACCACTGCCTTGGCTTTTGCAACTGCCTCAACACTTGTTAGCTGCTTCGTTTCTACAAATAAACCCAATCAATCAACCAACCATTAGAAGCAACCATAAAAAAAGTCTCTGGAGACAGGTACTGCACGCAAGTAAGATTATACCCCTTGTCTCTTGCATGATCCGAAAAATTAGGGTATTGACTAACACCGATCCAATGGTAAAAAACATGCCACAACATCTTTTAAGAGAAATAAACAAAAGGATGGAATCACTGGAAATGGTGATTTTATTTATTTATTCATTATTATTATTATTTATTTATTCTTCTGTTTTAATTTCCAATTTCAATTTTGGATACTAGGTAACCCCACTTGCGGTTGCAACCATTCTGGATCCGCGCTTTAAAAAACTCCATTTTGCGGATGTTTTAGCATGCTCGTATGCAGTACAAAAAATCAAAGCGGTGGTCAGCGACGCGGCGGATGGGGAAGACATTATGGATTCCGATCTCCGATAGAAGTGAAATTAGTTTTTCCCTTTGGAGTGATCACCAATCTCTTTTCATAACAGCTGGAAATTCAATAGAGCAAATGACGGCTTATCAGCTATCCACATATTAAAAAAGCCCAGTGAGTAGGCTTCATGATAATCCTCTAGAAATTTGGAAGGATATTCAAAGTCAATTTCCAAAGTTGTACAAAGTGGCATTTAAATATTTGACTTTAGTGGGGACTTCGGTACCAGCAGAAAGACTTTTCTCAAAAGCTTCTCAAATTATGAATCCTCCAGTCATTTTTCTTTTTTGCTAACTGACGCCAATTGGAAATGCGAAGTGAAGCCAAGTCGTTCTCCACCAGAGGAGGCCTTCCTCTTCCTCTGTTACCAGCACCGCCGCTCGCGTTGCCATTTTTCAAAGAACGAGCGTTTCTGTCCATTCGAACGACATGGCCAAGCCAGCGGAGCCACTGAATTTCAATTCACTATGTCTACATCGTTGTAAAGCTCATATAGCTCATCGTTAAATCGTCTGCGATATTCGCCATCACCAACGCGTAAAGGTCCGTAAATCTTTCGCAGAATGTTTCTCTCGAAAACTCCAAGAGCCGCCTCATCAGATGCTTTCATTGTCCATGCCTCCGCGCCATACACCAGCACAGGTATGATGAGTGACTTATAGAGTGTGATCTTTTTACGACGAGAGAGGACTTTAATTCTCAATTGCCTACTCAGCCCAAAGTAGCACTTGTTGGCAAGTTGGATTTCAAGGCTGACGTTATTATTGGTGTTAATGCTGGTTCCCAAATAAACAAAGTCATCTACTTTTTCAAACTTGTACCTGTCAACAGTGACGTGGGTGCCAAAACGCGTATGCTCCGACTGTTTGTGTGATGACAGGAGATACTTCGTTTTGTCCTCGTTCAACACCATACCCATTCGCTTTGCTTCTCTATCCAATCCCGAGAAGGCATAACAGACGTAGCCCTTATTTTTTTACCGATAATATCGATTTCGTCGGCATACGCCAGCAATTGTACGCTCTTGTAAAGTATTGTGCCTGAGCGGTTCAGTTCTGCGGCTCTTATTATCTTCTCCAACATCAGGTTAAAAAAATCACATGAAAGGGAGTCCCCTTGTCTGAAACCTCGTTTGGTATCAAACGGCTCGGAGAGGTCTTTCCTTATTCTCACGGAGTTGGTGGTATTGCTCGACGTCATTTTACACAGCCGTGTTAGTTTCGCGGGTATACCAAAATCAGACATCGCGGCATAAAGGATACTTCTCTTCGTGCTGCCGAAAGCGGCTTTGAAATCGACAAATAGATGGTGTGTCGATCTTATTCTCGTGGGTCTTTTCCAAGATTTGGCGTATTGTGAATACCTGATTTATGGTGGATTTTCCAGGCCTAAAGCCACACTGATAAGGTCGAATCAGTTCGTTGATGGTGGGCTTCAGTCTTTCGCACAATACACTCGATAAGACCTTATAACCTATGCTTAGAGGGCTGGTTCCGCGGTAGTTGGCGCGTATGGCGTATTTGCCACTGACACGCCTAATAAGCTGTAACATTAAAGAAAATTAAAAGGGAATTTTCGCGGAAAATTTACGTGATGGAATTTTTATACCCGAGCGCACTTGTACCTTTCTATATTAACTTTGTTCACATAACGGTTGTTTATAACAGCCAAAACGAATCGAGATAGATAAAGACAAATGTATACATAAATGCTCAAAATTAATAGAGAAGTCGATTAAGCCATGTCTGTCTGTCCGTCCGTCCGTGTACACGATAACTCGAGCAAAAATTTAGATGTCTCAACGAAATTTAGTATGTAGGTTTCCATTTATCCGAGGTAGGTTGGTATTGAGAACCACGCCCACTTTCCATATAACGGTAATTTTCAGAAATACAAAAACTGCGATATTTTAGTAACTACTAAAGATTATTCACTCAAAATTGATATTTGCAATACATTTTAGACGAAAAATAAGAATATTTAAAACTTTTGGAAAATCGGCGGAGCCACGCCCACTTATGGTTACATGTGTATATCTTGGTAACCGCTGCACCAATTTCTTCCAAACTTGGCACGGTTGTTGGCCTTGGCACAGCATACCAAACGGCTGAAAATTTTTAAAATGGGACAATAACTACGCCCACATCCACGGTAATTTTGACCAATACAATATCTTCGATAAATTCGTAAATATTAAAGCTAAATTATTCAAAATTGATGCTCCCAACAATTCTTTATCAAGAAATACGCTTATGATAAAATTTTGGAAAATGGGCGTGGCACCGCCCACTTATGATCACATATATGTATCTCGGTAACCGTTCTACCAATTTGTACCAAACTCGGTATAGTTATTGTGCTTGCCACATAAAAGCAAAACTTGAAAATTATTGAAATCGGACTAAAATTATGGCCGCTTTTCATATAACGGTAAATTTCAGAAATGCTTGAAACTTCAATATTTCGAAATTTAAGGACGCTAATTTACCATTTAGCGGTAACTTTCGGAAAGGTTAAAACCATATATTTAGTACTTGCGCCGGGTATTCAATGTTCGGCTCCGCCCGAACTTAGGCTTTCTTACTTGTTTCTAATTAGTTTTTTAAGGGAGATACCATCGCAGGCCTGTGTTATCTATCGCAGTCTGGAATGGTATGGTTAAAGAGTATTCATAATCTTTGTGAAGAGAAATCCAACTTCGAAAAGAGGAAGAGCAGTTAACCTACACAGAAAAATGTAGGTATGTGTATAAGTATATAACTTCAAACACAATGAATTGTTTCTTATCTAGCAAAATACGAAATGGAACCCTACCCTACTTCGAAAAAAGAGTGCGCAATTTCTCTAAGAATTAAAATTTATAGAAGTGTATAAATTTGTTTGTTGCTGATTCTGAATGAAGAAAACTTATAGAGATCTAAAAGCTTAAATTTGTAGAGAATTTTCAATAGAAAAATACAACAACAATACAACAAATATGTCTACACGTAGAGCCTTACAAACCTCTTTTAGAATATATATTCTTTAAGTTTATTAAGAGCATTATAAAACCCTTACAAAAAGCAAGAAAAGGGAAGTGCACATGTGCGTCTGTACCGTTTCCAAGTTTCTTGCTTTGCTTTTGAAATTTCCTTTTTTCCCATTTAAAGAACCAAAAACTGGAATTCAACAAAATTTAAGCGTGTAAAAGCAAATAGAAAACACAAAAAAGAATGAATCAGAATTGCTTTGAAGTACTTGAATCATGTAAATCGGGTGTAATTAAATTAGAAAAAACTAGTTCGAATATCTCTTTGGAACCATACTATGGTGTTAGTGATTCTGCGTCGATGGAAAAAACTATTGATATAAGCCAGGGTTAGTCAAATTTTGGAGATCCTTGTTATTTCTTTTGATACTTTGAATGGATAAATAATCATGTAGAAGCGGGGTACGGTTCGGCTATTTGTACAATGATTTGGGTTCTTGTAGCACACGCTTGAAATATGGACTTTTCCGTAAATTTTGGAGAGAGTTCTACGCAAAAATACTGTGGCGTAGCCGGAGTTGGACTGATGAAAGTTTTTTGTAATACATACATTTTTCGTTACGTTTACAAGCGATTTGTTTTTCTACGATTGGGAATTTTAGGTTTTTATTTTATCGGTTTAAAATATTTTAAAAGTCGAAGAGAAACTGAAAATCACTATATAACAATTAGCTAATTCTTCAGAAACTAAACAAAACTAAAAAGTTCATATAAATAGCTTCGGCAATGCATTTTAAAATTATTTGATACTATCGATAGTTTCAATGCCAACTATCGAAAACATCGAATGGGGTGACGCACCGTCTATGGCGCCTATTACGTATTATTGCGCTTACTTAGATGCTCAACTCGTCTTAAATGTATGTGACAAGAGTACATATCTTCTGCCAGTTCCCGTTTGAGGCTAGTGTTCCATTGCACTGCAGTATGTTTCGTGTCTCAGGGGCGTAGCGAAGGATTCTGTGTTTCGCGTTTTCCCTCATTCCCGTGCAAGTAGAAGAGTACGGGGAATCGTTATGCCCAAATATATTGAGATAAGGACCGTGGCCTGAGAGAAACTGGTCTGAGTGAAAACTGGAGTCTCCATTAGGCCTGTGGCTCCCCCCTTTTTCTGAGTCGTTTCATAGTTTCTTCCAGATTTGCATAGAACAACGACTTTCTACGGTAGCTATTTTATTTCGCATTAGACCATCATTGTTCTCGGACAGGCGGTTATATATTATTTTCATCTCATGCGCCAGAATGTCTCCTGAGATCGGTCCGGCGATTACAAAAGACGCTTCATCAAAAATTGTTCGGGATCCGCAAACAGCTCTCAGTGCACTTAAGCGATACACAGTTGTTAGTTTCTTTGCGTAGAATTTTTCCTCCATTCTTTCGGCCTAAATCGGAGCAGCATAAAATAAGACTAAGCTGACCACCCAACTGTAAAGGATTCTGCTAGTATGTTTAGACCAACATTTTAAGCAATAATTCTAGACAGATAAGCTTGAATATTCGGAGATTTTTGGAAACATATTCGAGGTGGCTCTAAAGTTAAGCCAATTATCAATAAAAAATCGGAACTATATCTTGCACGTTTATTTGCCAAAACGGCTTCAACGGCTTGGCGCCAGTGAGTCATTCGCTGTCGTATGCTGCGAATGCTGCGTTATACTAAAGCTGGCCTTTCACTTAAGCTACTATTCCATATGAACACATACTACGTTTATACGCACAATTTGAAAAATGGTAAAATTTGCCGTATAAACGCTAAGTTAATTTTTTATTTGCGAATAACTAAATCACGCAAATAAGTATTGATTAGTGGTACTATTTGCAAATAAGCGCAAGACGCCGCCATTCTTAGGTTTATTTTCTTTTTCGATGGTCATCTTACTGCCTTTTTATAATCAAGCCGTTGCCATTTTAACTTTATTTTCTTTTTCGATGGTCATATTATTGTCTTTTTATAATCAGGCAATATTAAAATACAGCGGCTCCGCTGGCTTGGTCATGTCGTTCGAATGGACACCGACGCTCCAGCTCTGAAAATATTCAACTCGGAACCCGCTGGTGGTAGCAGAGGAAGAGGGAGGCCCCCACTGCGATGGAAAGATCAGGTGGAGAAGGACTTGGCTTCACTTGGCGTTTCCAATTGGCGTCAGTTGGCACAGAGGAGAAACGACTGGCGTGCTTTGCTGAACTCGGCCAAAATCGCTTAGGCGGCTACAGCGCCAAAAAAAGAAGAAGAAGAATATTAAAAATGAATTTTTCACCATCTGAGTTAGGTATTTGCAAATTATTTTTATTTGCAAATAGCTTACGTATAAACGTAGTAACTGATATGTATGAAGAAAATATAAAAAAAAATTCTTTTTTATAATTTTTAGAATTTAAATTATGTTTTAAGTGGCAACACCTTTAAAGCAAATTGACAATAATACTAATTGTCAAAAAATGAATTAATGTCAAGTTAAAGCTTAGTGAATCCACCTTCTTTTTTATGCCATGGTATTTTCTATAAATATTTCCGTTTCTTCACTCATTTTTAGTTGAATCCAGCGAGGCGGTCACGCGGGAAATCTGTAATTGGATCGCCCGGCGTCGTGACAAAGACTAACGGGAGGCGGTAGACCGCGTTCTGTGTGGCAGATATGATGCAAAACTGAATAATATAACTATGCCGTCTGATCGCGGCAACAACATCATACCTAATGTGACCAACTAATTCATAGCTTGAAGAAGTACAGGCTAGGTTGGAGTCGATTATGAAATTTCGAATCCGGCTAATTTCGATCCCTGAGAGCTCAGTGTTTGTTCAGAATTGCGAGCAAAAATGCTTCCATCTTAGTCTCGCGCAGGTTGGACAGTCTAAAAGAAAGTGTGGAGATTCACTTCATCTTCCTCTTGACAGCTGACACAAAATGATCAGACGAAATTCTTAGTCTCACCGCATGAATAACCACTGCACAATGGCCTGTCAAAACCCCCATTACAAGCCGTGAGAGGTACCGTGTTTTAAAAAGCCCTATAAAAACATTTGCTGCAGCAGAGAAAAGTTTTCTTTCCGGTTTACCTTAGCCTAATAGCAGTTGGTGCTGCGAAAATGCTCCGCTAATTACTGTTTTACAAGTGTTTTAGTCTGGTTTCCTAGAGCTAAGGAATAAATTTGGGCGATAGACCCCACCTTTTATCGATAGCTCCCCTACAGAAGTACAAGGCAACCGACACCTTTCCTACCCTATCCTCAATGTTAGGATTCTACGACAGCCGCCGTTGATTGCCCACCTAGTTACCTGATTCAGGTAACCTTGAGTCAGATCAAAAAGGTGTACAGAAATCGTCCCTTAACCTAAAGTTCCCCACCCTTTACATAGGCGATCACCTGACATCCCACTTTTCCCAGTTCCTCTAGAAGGTGGTTTACAACCGCAATCTAGAGCAGGGGAGAGGGAACACAACCTTGTGGAGTGCTCCTATTGACTCTGCACTGCGTGCAGACGCCCCTACTCCGCCGCGACAGTTCTGTCACGAAGTGAGCGGTAGATAAGCCTTATTAAGTAGGTTTAAACGCGAAATTGTTAATGGTTTGAACGAATTTATCGCCCAGGCCATGCGACGATGGTCGAGAAGATCGGAGAAGTTCAAAATATCGCAAAGAAGTACATTTGACTGTACTTCGAAGTACAAGAGCGAAAAAAGAAGTACTGTACTTCCGAATGAAGTACGGTTAGTCACATTAATCATACCACGTTTGGTATCAAACCGGCTCGGAGGAATCGTTCGAAATCGCGGATTTTTGGATATATCTTGATAAAAAGACAAAAATTTGGCACTAAGCCGATTGGTATAACGAAAATCAATTGTTTCTAGTATTTTCTCATTTCCATTAATTACACATCTGCTCGTAAAAATCACTGATTATTTATTCCGTTTTTCTTGGTTCATTTATTCATTGCATTTCTTCAAGTATCTATTGGAGCTGTTAAACTATCGATGGTACTATCGAATGGTTCTACTTTTGCGCACTATCGAATGGTCGTTTTCCACTATCGATAATCTTTGTTTGAGGAAATATACATATTGGTCAAGAATCTTGTTTGCGCCCATCAGAGAAGATTTTTGAGAATAATTTTTGCGTGAAGTCACACTGGTACAGCTGCGAGAGAGAAATGCCAAAACGCGGGCAAGAATGGAAGAAGGAGAAGAAATTTTGCAAGAGACACGTAAAAAAGTTGCGCAAGTGAGACGTCATACAAACAGCGTTTCTGTCAAATTCACTGAGAGCGGAATAGCGGTACCGAGATGGACGCCACCTTTCTTCCCTACATCGTGCATATTGTTTATATTATATCTACTACTTAGTATGCATTTCTTTATTTTTGAAAATAGGAATTTGGCAACATTGATTTGCTACACATCACTATTTTTTTACCTATTACCGGGTTTTACACGGTTCAAGTATTGAATTAAATTATGCTTGCTAGTGGAAGAGAGGGGTTCAGAAGAAAAGGGAAGAGCATATATGCGTCTGTTACTACGTTTATACGTAAGCTATTTGCAAATAAAAATAATTTGCAAATACGTAACTCACTGTTTATTCGATGGTGAAAAATTCTTGTTTAATATTGCCTGATTAAAAAAAGGCAATAATATGACTATCGAAAAAGAAAATAAAGTTAAAAATGGCAACGTCTTGATTATTAAACGACAATAAGATGACCATCGAAAAAGAAAATAAACCTAAGAATGGCGGCGTCTTGCGCTTATTTGCAAATCAATACTTATTTGCGTGATTTAGTTATTTGCAAATAAAAAATTAACTCAGCGTCTATACGGCAAAATTTACCATTTTGCAAATTGTTATTAATTAATACGTCCGTATAAACGTAGTATGTACCACTGTTGCCTACTTGGTGCCTTTCGCACTAAATTTAGTGCTTTTCATTATTCGAAACCCGAAAATTTATGAGTTGGGTGCTCGGTGCGTTTTTTGGTGTTTTTTTAGTTTGAAGACACCAAATCTGTAAACCTAAAACAAAAATGGAAGTTAATTTTATAGCAATTGAAAGTTTCGCAAGCAACCATGGTACAATAATTACAGGTATTGTCTTCCCAGAAAGTTTTGCTTTACATCGAATTTCGTGCTCCCTTATTTTCATTTTGACACAGTTCAATGTTGATTCTTTTACTTTCATTTGGGTTTGCTTTTTGTTTTCTCTCAATTTAATTTGTATCATTTTTCAAAATGAAAGAAAAAACGTTTGAAAAGAAATGGTTTGTTTAAAAAAATACGTGTACATACATGGTATATGTGGTATGAAAATATCCCTTCTCCCTAGCAGTAAACTGTGGGCAACAATGATGTTTTTTCAAGTAAGGCAGATCGGAATATGCGCTCTCTGGGAAGACAACACCTGTAATTATTGTACCATGGCAAGCAACTTTAGAAAATTTAAACAAAAGCATGGCACAATGACAATCATAAGCGAGAGAGCATTTGTTTGCCAACAAAATATGTGGCAGCAATTTCAATCATGCCAGAATTACATTCGGCAATTTGCCATTGCCGAATCTTTTAAAGAAAGAATAATCGAACTCGGGTGCGATTTGAGGAGTAGGAAGCTTTTTTAGACAAAAAAATTGTTCTCACTATGCGCCGGTAGATAATACACTCAAATAAGACACATTAAACGCGAAATCAAATTTCGTTATGTTTCAGGTGTGAACCGGTTGGAAAGAAAAGTTCATTACGTTCCTTTAATTAACGAGATCATAACAGACTGCATTGTAGATTTAAACTTCCACATAGCTCATGAAACTTAATTTTTTGTTTTTGCTTTCGTTTGACAGGAATTGTAAAAAAATTTTGCAAAACGAAAAAATTTAATACTTAAACTGTCAGGAAAAAATTTATAAAATTTGCTCAAATTTAAGCGAAACAGCAACGCTGGAAAAAAATATTGGATGACAATAAATATTTGAATTTATATAAAATAGAATTGAATAGAAACATTGATTTTTACTAATTTGAATCAGAATACTTGCAATAAAACTTTATGCATAAAAAGTACATTAAATCCTTCAATAAAAATTTAGTACATTTTCGAGAAAAAACGCGATTTTTCTTGGGTCTTAGTGCTTTTTCAAATTCAAAACTTGGCAACACTACTCTGTACCGTTAAGTGGTTTCAAGTTTCTGAATAAACCAGAATTGCGTTAAAGTGCATGAATCATTCGGTTGAATTCGGGTGTAATTAAATTTGAAAAAAAAAATAGTTTAAATATCTTTTTGGAACCATACTATGGTGTTATTGATTGTGCGTCGATGGAAGAAATTATTGATATAAGCCAGGGGTAGTCAAATATTGGATATTCTTGTATTTGCGTTTGATACTTTGAAATTCAAAGATTGAATGGATAAATAATCATGTAGAAGTCGGGGTATGGTTCGGCTATTTGTACAATGATTTGGGTTCTTGTAGCACATTCTTGAAATATGGACTTTTCCGTAAATTTTGGAGTGAGTGTAGCCGGAGTTGGACTGATGAAAGTTTTTTGTAAAACATACAGTTTTCTTTACGTTTATAAGCGATTTGTTTTTCTACGATTGGGAATTTTAGGTTTTTATATTATCGGTTTAAAATATTTTAAAAATCGAAGAGAAAGGACAAAGTTACTGAAAATCGCCGTATATTCTTCAGGAACTAAATAAAACTAAAAAGTTTGTATAAATAGCTTCGTCAATGCATTTTAAAATTATCCGATACTATGCAAACTATCGAAAACGTCGAATGGTATGACTATCGATGGTTTTACAGCTCTAGTAATAACTTTAAATCAATAAGTTTTTACATTAAAACTTTATATTTACTTTAATTCAACGTATACTTATATGTGTACATGCACTCGGAAACTGGCTTTATTTGGTTTAAATTACACAAACAAAATTTTAGTCTTACCCATACCGCACGATTCACTCAGCATCACTTTTACAAGTAGCGAAGGAAGTTTCTTCGATTTTAATCGATTCAAACCAACAGATATCAATATTGCATCAAAAATTAAAAAAATGTATGTCAGAATCAATTTTTTTTTCATACCTTTAGTAAATAGTGGATTCACCAGGTTTAAAGCCCACTGATAATGCCCATTCAGTCCGTTCACGGTGGGCTTTAGCGTTTCACACAATGCACTCTATAAAACCTTATAGCCGATCCCGCGATTGTGGATTTAGTTGAGGACACTTAACTTCCAGTCTTTGGGCATGTGATCATCCGATCATATACTGCAAATAGTTGATTCATTCACGTTATCAACTCTTTGCCGCCACTCTTGGATAGCTCAGCTGGCAGACGGTCAGCTAAAGCAACTTTGTTGTTTATCAGTCGCAAAATTGGTAGACATCGACTGGCTTTATCTTCTACTACTACTTTCAGTGCTGTTACCATTCAGCAGGGTGGAAAAGTGCTCTCTTCATAACTTCAGCATGTTCGGTAACTAGCACAGCAGTTCGGCCTGGTCTTGAGACCTTCCGTAAGTCACCTAACTTAGTGATAGCATTTTCAGCAGTTTTTCCTGTCCACCAGCATTTCAAATTTTCGCCAAGATTTTGGTTTTGGTCTCTCTCTTTGTATTCCGGCAAATGTGTCTCGCTTCCTTTTTCCCGCTCCTTATATCGATTCCACATAGCTCGCGTATTTTTCTCTGTAGCGCCGTGACAGTACCTGTCGTTTTTCGGTCTCCTCGACGGCGGTACGTTGTTATTGTTTTTTTAAGAGGGGTAAGGCATCGAAAGCCATTGTGAGAAACTTTAATCCGCTAAACCTAACCTATTCCTACCACGGAACTACAGATTAGGTATTACTTCATAGGAGTGATGGACAATTAAGTCCCCTCAGTAATACGGAAGGACTGCCGCCTAATGTTATCTGAGTGTCGTAGTTCAGACAATGGATATTACGAATATTTGCATTCACATAACCAGTTGCACGAGATATATATAAGCAAACATAAATATACAAAAAAAAATCGTATTTAAAGAGTTTGATTTTCCAACTTTTTCCCACCTAGACCACTGTGCGCCGGGTATATAATGTTCGGCTTCACCTGAACTTAGACTTTTTTTGTATTTGATTAACAGATTTAACGATCATTAGTTAAGTGCCCGCTAGAGCTAATTTAATTTATATTTCTGAGTGCGGCCGTCAGAGTGCTTTAATATATTTGCGCAACTCTACGCCCTGT
Organism: Rhagoletis zephyria; assembly: GCF_001687245.7. NCBI lineage: Eukaryota > Metazoa > Arthropoda > Insecta > Diptera > Tephritidae > Rhagoletis > Rhagoletis zephyria. Next base: position 18,750 of record NW_016158299.1, on the reverse strand, counting down.
GTAAAAATTATAAGCGAACCACATATATTCACATAAAAAAAGAAACATTGGCAAACTCAAGGGTAACTCCTATGTACATAAAACTAAATTTTTTATACTAAAATTGAATGGGCTACAAAACTGCATAGCCAAATATTTGTAATAAATCTAATTTAAAAGGCTCAAAAATTTGCGAAAGTTTGTTGGATCGATACAGTTATTGTTAAAGAATAAATTGCTGTGCTTATAACTTTGACATGATGTGTAAGTATGCAACTCGCTTGTTCCCTCAACGCTTATCAGATTGCCCTCAGTTCAGCTTTGAGTTGTATGAGATTGCTACGCCTTACTCACAGATTTTGAACTGTGTCGCTTAGATGGCTAGCGCCAGATATATTGCAAATAAATTTATAATTTTTCACCCACAGTGTTGAGGAGGACTTTCAGCGTAAACGTGCCTATGAAAAAGCTAATATACGACACCAGTTGCAATTGTATTTGAGTGGAGGAAAATGGAAGGGCGACGAGATAGGAAATGACGATCATACCATCATTTGCGCTGAGCCTTTACCCCAGGATCACCAAATCAGCGAAAAACCGCAACAAGAAAACGATGCGAATTTGCAAGTATCGACTCATCATGATAGAAACAACAACATAACTTGCCGTTCTGATCCGGATGGTGCTGTTTCCACATTGTCACCGCGCTGCGCCGGCACTCATCCTATGGTGAAAGTCGACAACGCCAACATTTTCAGGGAAATACGTCAACCGTACGGGTCGATGCACCATCGTTGCTATGATTCCGATTGCGGTGAAGAAAGCGACACAGACGTGATGGATTTGGCCAATTTCCGCCATTCAGCCACTTTGCTAGAACCATATCTTCAATCCATAATCAATTAAATGAATTGCTATATTTTACATTTGTTATTTTACAAAAATTTCAGTTATTACTGTTGAAATAAAGGTACACAAAGTTTAACAATTCTTTATCCATCTGTCATAGATTTGCGGACTTTTTTTGCAAACTAATTTTGAAATAATTTGTAAACAAGTCCAATAGGTAAGAGCGAACAGCACTTTTGAAATCAGTATTTCAAGAATACGTAAGAAATATTACTTTCAATGTTTGACCCCTCCATTTACGTTAATTCCCTTTTTAAACATAATGACTCATATAAGATTCCGGATGCAGAATTCCACGCATGTGGGGAAAGTTTTTGATCGTCAGTACATGGGAGTGCCCAAAAATGTCAAGCTTTTTAATGAGAATTTGATACAGCTGATACTAGAGTTGAAAAACTATCGTTAGTACCGATAGTTTATGTTTTGGAGACTATCGAAGACTATCGATGTTTGTTTCAAAACTATTAAAAACTATCAATAGTGTTACAACTCCAGCAGGAATATTGTACAGTAATATTTCAAATTGTGAATTCAGAGCATCAGCTAATAGTAAGTTTTACAAGTTTTATGTTTTTGTATACACTTTGTGCACTTTCATCCATAAAACGTTTCGAACATACTTTGTATGGCAGAAAATAAGTGACATTGCCAGCAAAAAAAAATGCAACATACAACAAAAATAAATACGAATTTCTTGGCAGTTAAGAAATTCTCTTTATGTACCATTTTAATACGATAGTACTATCGATGGTTTATTTGTTTGAGACTATCGAAGACTATCAATAGTTTTTTAAAACTATCAAAAACTATCGATAGTTTTGCAACTCTACTAAGTATCTTCAGGCACATAGGCCTGCTAAGTTACATACAGCACTGTCATACATACAATACTGTACATACAAACTCCACCGTACATACATACAGCGCCGGATTTAGGATCTATGGGCCCATAGGCTCTTTCAGTGGTGCGGGCCCAAGCCAGGGAGTACTACACTGAGGGAAAAATTTCGGCCTAAAAATAAGAATAATCTAACTCTATTTCAGTATATGGAATCTAAGTATTTTATTTTCAGAAACATAAAGAAAAAGGTTGGGTTAGTTATCACACCCTTTCATACTTCGACTTAGATTGTTAGATGTATATATGTACATATATGAACAATAAAAAAAATTAATGATATATTCTTAATTTTTTTATACTAGGTTCACATATAAGTAGATCACCCTCATTTTCGAGCGTAACACCCTAATCTGTAATTATAACAAGAGATTAGCCATATAAAATTCGTCCCTTGTTAATCTGTAATTATAAAATAATCTCAGATTTAACCGATGACTTTTCGGTGTCCATCCTAGTTTTTATCGATTGTTTTTGCGAAAGAGAGGAGAAATGCCAAATGTAAAAGTAAACAAAAATGAACGCTAGCAAGTAAAAGAGGTTTGTAAAGGTATTTTTAATAAAATGTTAAGTTAAAATATATTTATATTGCTTATTATAGCAGAAAAACGTGATCACGGCGGCACAGAGAAGAAACATAATTTTCCTTGAGATGTGAGAATATCAAGCACAACAAATTTGACGGCTAATAATCAGAGATTTGCCTGTGTAAGCGGGGTGATTAAAAAACGAGCTTTGATTGAGATAATATTGATATGTGAACATAGTTTTACAAACCCTTTTCCTTGCTAGCGCCCATTTTTGTTTACTTAAACAATCGATAAAACTAGGATGGATACCAAAAAGATATCGGTAAAATCCGAGATTATTTTATAATTACAGATTAACAAGGGACGCATTTTATATGACTAATCTCTTTTTCTAATTACAGATTAGGGAGTTAAACTATGTTCACATATCAATATTATCTCAATCAAAGCTCGTTTTTTAATCACCCCGTTTACACAGGCAAATCTCAGATTATTAGCCGTCAAATTTGTTGTGCTTGTTATTCTCACATCTCAAGGAAAAGTTATGTTTCTTCTCTGTGCCACCGTGATCACGTTTTTCTGCTATAATAAGCAATATAAATATATTTTAACTTAACATTTTATTAAAAATACCTTTACAAACCTCTTTTACTTGCTAGCGTACATTTTTGTTTACTTTTACATTTGGCATTTCTCCTCTCTTTCGCAAAAACAATCGATAAAACTAGGATGGACACCGAAAAGTTATCGGTTAGATCGGAGATTAATTTATAATTACAGATTAACAAGGAACGAATTTTATATGGCTAATCTCTTGTTATAATTACAGATTAGGGTGTTAAGCTCGAAAATGAGGATAATCTACTTATATGTGAACCTAGTATAAAGGTATTATTACTAAAATGTTAAGTTAAAATATATTTATATTGCTTAGTATTGCAGAAAAACGTGATCACGGCAGCACAGAGAAGAAACATAGCTTTTTTTTTTTAATTGTGCACTTCATGGTCACCACCGAAAATTGATGCAAAATAATCGAAAGTGGTATCAAACGACGCATATTACTGCCAGTATTAAGAATCCGAAGGCGGAAGCTTATTTGTTTTACACCGTTCAAAAGTTATTTGCAAAAAACTGTTTCATTTCACACAACTTTGTTAGTACTGAAATCACATTAATATATGCACGAAATGAACACATATTAATATCTCGATGTTCAGCATAGTTTATCTTACCCGAATTTGTAACAAAAACCCACGAAACTTAATGATTTAATGATGTATTATACTGAAAACAACAAATGTAAACCCGACGTGTCCTTTTTATTCCGCTAGTTGTAATAAAAACATGGAGGTGCTTGGTGTTGCCAATATATTACTATAAGAAAAGGTTTTATTTAGAGATGCCAATAACAATAAATGTAAACGATTTTAAGTATATAAGAATGCACCCCTTCACAAATCCTTATGTAATTCGGAACAAGTAAAGAATACCCACCGCTTCGCTAGAAAAAAAAACTAAGAATAGCAGTCGATAGAGCTTTTTGAGCTGATTACAACGGTACTAAAATTTACTTGCAGAAATTAAAATTAAGCGAGATATCGAAGGTCAAAGATCCAAATTTGCTTTTTGAAAACCCATATTATCTCAAAAACTGGAAAAGCGTTTGTAAAAGATAATATATAGTTTTAAAGGAAATTAATACACCTTTCTTTTGGTCTGCATTCCTTGTGCCTTGCATTTCTAATTGCTGATAAAAATTGGTTTTTATAAAAAATATATGAAAAAATTCCATTTAACCTGCTTTTTTTCAAAACTAGCCTTATTAGAATAGTGTTGTCGTTCTTTTGGTATAAAGAAAATTAATTTCCCTTTTGTTTGATATGCGTATGTCTATTTTTACTTGCGTCCACAGTATTTTTGCGTAGAATTCCTTTCTGCGTAGGCGGCCTTCGGCCGCTCTTTAGGATTGTAACCCTTACCAAATAGAATTCTCCTTTTGGTGTGCACCAACTGGGGCTACCGCCCCAGTGATGTAGCCTTGGGAAAGGATGAGGTAACTAGAATTCCTTTTCTGTGTGGTAAGTGATGTATATTATGGTTACTGATAAAATAATCATTTGGGGCACCAAAATACCGCATTGTTTTTGCAAAAATATTTCAGCATTAATGTGATTTCGCACATATTTCGTTAAAATAAATTATAAAGTAATACTGTAAAAAAAATCGCCAGAATTGGTCAGTCGAGTTAACGTAAAAAGCAAAATCTTGCATGTTTTTGTTGGAATCCCTGCTTTAAAACGTTTCTGTTATTAATGAACTGGCAACACCAAGCACCTCCATGTTTTTATTACAACTAGTGGAATAAAAAGGCGCCGGGTTTACATTCGTAGTTTTCAGTATAATACATCATTAAATCATTAAGTTTCGTGGATTTTTGTTACAAATTCGGTTAAAATAAACTATACCGAACATCGAGATATTAATATGTACTCATTTCGTAATGTGATTTCAGTAGTAACAAAGTTGTGCTAAATGAAACAGTTTTTTGCAAATAACTTTTGAACGGTGTAAAAAATAAGTTTCCACCTTCGGATTCTTAATAATGGAAGTAATACGCGTCGTTTCATACCCCTTTCGATTATTTTGCATCAATTTTCGGTGGGGAACATGAAGTGCACAAACTAAAAAAAAGTTATGTTTCTTCTCTGTGCCGCCGTGATCACGTTTTTCTACAATACTAAGCAATATAAATATATTTTAACTTAACATTTTATTAAAAATACCTTTACAAACCCTTGATTACTTTGCATCAATTTTCGGTGGGGACCATGAACTGCACCATAACCATAACTTTTCCTTGAGATGTGAGAATAAGAAGCACAACAAAAATTGACGGCTAACAATCTGAGATTTGCTGTGTAAACAGGGTGATTAAAAAATGGATTTGTTTGAGATAATATTTATACGTGAACATACTTTTATAAAATAGTGCGTAAAACCTCACCAAAATTGGAAAAAGGCGGAAAAAATTAAAAGAAAATGTGTTTGCTGGGTAAATACACACGGATCTCTTAAAGTTTCTTTATTCACATATATCTCGTTGGAGAGGCCCAAGCCTTTTCTTTTTAATCGCGACAATAAAACGAAACTCGGTTCATAATGAGCTAAGTTACTGGCTTATAAGTGCGCAAAAACCAGGTTTTAACGGTAAATCAAGATTTTGGGGGTGTTTGGCAAATTTCGTATTTCGATTTTACTCGAAAAGACCTACCAGAAAATACGCATAACTTCCCATGTATTTCTGCTTTTTTCTTTTTTGTAGTACTATGTTATTTATTGGTGAATCATGGAGAAAATGACTTATGATTTTTTCTTTAAACTGTTTTTATTAAAAGATTGACTTGAATATTTCATTAAATACTAGTTAGTTGAAAAAATAAAAAAAAATTAAACTATCTCCCTTCTAATATATAAAAATCTCGTATCTCGGTGTTTGTGGTTGAACTCCTCCGAAACGGCTCGACCGATCTTCATGAAATTTTTTGTGTATATTTGGTAGGTATGAGAATCGGATGTAATGTATATTTCATGCCGCTAAGTGAATGGGGCGTGGCACCTCCCATACAAAGCGAATTTTTCACACTGCATATCTCCGAAAGTATTCATGGAAGAATACTATAATTTAATATGGAGATATATAATCGCATAGTCATGAAGAAAAATTTGGGCTACTCGAAAAAGGGGTGTGGTACCTCCCATACAAACCGAATTTTTCATACTGCATATCTCTGGAAGAGTTCATGGTAGAGGACTAGATTTTGGTATGGAGATATATAAAATCAATCGCATAGTCATGAAGAAAAATCGGGGCTGTAGAAAAAAGGGATGTGACACCTCCTATACAAACCGAATTTTTCATACTCCCTACCTCTGTAAGTATTCATGGTAGATTACTGGAACTTTGTTGGAGATATATGAAATCAATCGCGTACTCATGGAAAACAATTGATGTTTTTGGAAAAGGGGGCGTGGCATCTCCCACACAAACCGAATTTTTATACTGCATATCTCTGGAAGTGTTCTTGGTAGGGTAATTGAACCTGGTATGGTAATACATAAATTCAATCCCATACTCTTCAAACATACTGAAACTATTACGTATCTTTGCATGTGTATATAAATCTTCTGTATGTGTGTTTGTGAGTGAACCGATTTTACCGAAATTTTGTGTATGGTTGAGTGGGTCTCTGGATTGTTAGATTCACAGTTGGACTCGAGTTGTTACTAAAACTCGAGTTGTTACTAAAAATCTTACATATGATCCCATCTGGCTTATATTCGATATATGTATTGTAGGCCGGGTCGATTTGTGGGGAGGCAAAAAAATCGCCCATTGCTCTGTGAAAATCATATTCTAGGGATCAAAATAAGATACTTTGCCGAAGGAACCATACCTCTAAAACGAATTCTGATGTCCCCCAATTTGGGTCGAACTTTTGGGTAGGGGCAAATTTTGAAAAATCCCACTTTGACCCATTTAGAGTGCTCCAATCGAGTCCAAATGTATGACCGACCCCCACTAACTTTGGA
>NW_016158299.1:0-1382 GCF_001687245.7 Rhagoletis zephyria | reverse complement strand
TCCAAAGTTAGTGGGGGTCGGTCATACATTTGGACTCGATTGGAGCACTCTAAATGGGTCAAAGTGGGATTTTTCAAAATTTGCCCCTACCCAAAAGTTCGACCCAAATTGGGGGACATCAGAATTCGTTTTAGAGGTATGGTTCCTTCGGCAAAGTTTCTTATTTTGATCCCTAGAATACGATTTTTACAGAGCAATGAGCGATTTTTAAATACATTGTATTGGTATCGTAAAGGGAAATATTTTTGCAAAAAATTTACCAAGTAGCCCGGGAGTCGAGGTTTTACTAAGATACGTCTTTGTGACCCAATTTGACTCATATTCGAGATATGTATTGGTAAGGGTAATACTATTACAAAAAAAGGCCGCCGGGTGGCGCTGGAGTCGAGTTATTACTAAAAATTATCAAGTGAGGAAAAGTGCCATGAATGTCCGATTACATCGACGTGCTGTACCGCCGAGTATGTCGAACTCCCGCGTGTTCCGATTGGCCCAATGAACGTGAATTGCCAATATTACTGTGTGTTAACGCTTCATTCGGAGACAACAGGATTGAGTTGTCCAGGGGTCAATCTCAAATGACCACCGTTAAATCAACCATCAGAACCATTGCGCTCCTTAATAAGACATTTAAGGTATTTCGTCTGAAATAAGTCTATGTATATAAGTAGGATTTCTGTAGAACAACGATACTCACCCACCAATTATGCTACACAGTTTCAAGGACAGATTCACCATCGAACCGGATAATTGTTGCCGCCAGGAAGTGAAGAGAAAAAGGTTTTTAAAATTTATTTCGTTGTACAGTTCACCGCGCTGTGAAAGCCAGATCGTTGGAGAATTTCAAAACCTTCCCTGCCAGCCAAAAGTGGTGAAAAATCTGGTGAAACCGCGGGTTTCAGTCACTTCAAAACTGGTGACAAAACTGGTGACATTTGTATGAGCGGTGTGCAGAATGTCACCACTTTCCCCCTATACGTGTGAGCCTTGCATCACTGTCGCACTCATTCAGATACTTCGTAAGGAAAACATATAGCTGCACTCGTCTAGCATTGCCCACTTCAGCTGGCGCAGGGTTGCATTCTCTTCACAGCGAATTCAAAATAACCTTAAAAACTTTAAATAAAAAATCTTAAAATTTTTTTTGATTTTCATTTTGCAAAATTTATTTTTCAAAATACATTGTTAACCTAATATAAATAGTTAGTAATCAATATTATGAATAAAAAAAGAAAAAGAAAGATCGATTACCAAAATTTGATTGCGTTTTTCCGACTTATATATAGACGTTTTCAAAAGTTGCAAAATTTCTATAAAAAAGTTAAGCGATTTTAACAATGTTATAATCGAAAGAAAGGTAATCGATTTACCTTTCTTTTGAT
>NW_016158298.1:130800-146131 GCF_001687245.7 Rhagoletis zephyria | reverse complement strand
GATGTACATAGTTTTTCAATGAAAAACTATGCAATCTCGTAATTTCTCAACACTAAATGTTCCTTCAATACAGTGTCACTAGCAGCAACGCACGACTTCAAAAGAGCCCGAAAGTTACCTTCATTCACCAAAGAATTAGAAATATTTAATCTACCATCATCGCGATGGCCTCTTAGAGCAATATTTTGACGTCCGCAGAAAATGAATGTGTGAACTATTGGAGTTATTCTTTTTTTGTTTTCTTTAACCCTCGGAGGGCGCGCCGCAAATTTGCCTCAAAATTTTTAATTTGTGGTTTTCAAATACTAATTGTAGTAACCGGCCACTGCCACTTAGTGACTTTGTAAGTTTTGAGATGCAGCATGGTTCACAGTTGGTATTTGTAAAGTTGGTGTTTTATATATGCGGCTGAATTCCCGCGTCTCGCTTTTCCGTTTACCAAAAAAAATTTTAACTCGCAAAATCGTAACTCGCAAAATTTTTTTTAAGATAGTTGGAAAGTGAGTTTGTGATAAGGGTCTAAATCAAAATTGATATTTTGTATGTATTTTGTCATGTGTAATTTTAAAATTAGACTTTGCGTATAGTTTGCGTACACATTGTAACTATTATATTAATTTTCTTAGGTTTTAAGAAAGAGGGATGTTGTTAAATGATGTATTTTAGAACGAATTCCCGTCGTCCCTGTCAAATCTGGTTTGGAGACAAACCGGTTTCGGTGTTTTGCCATCTTCAGTGTCATTTTTCGTTCTCTCGGAAACAACAATAACAAAAAAGGAGATGTTTTTAAACTTATATAGAAGCGAACCAGCAACGCAACAAAAATTGAAACCAGGAATATGTACCAGGAATAATAAGACAAAAATATGTTATATTAATTGTGACAAAAATGTTTGCAGAAAACATTGCAAGCATATATCACAATGTGTAGAATGAACCAACACCACTGTTGATGATGACGCATACAAATATAAAAAATAAATGCTTATAATATGTTTCAGTATAAACGCAAATTATTCAAATGTTATATTTGAATGATTTTTCGACATAAAAAAATGCGGTCAACCTTTGCGATACACCATGCGGCTAAATCGCCGCGGCGCGCCCTCTCGTGTAACTTTCAACGTGCGCCCTCCGAAGAGTCAACTTGGGAAATGCGATGCGTAGATGCGTAAATATTTCATACTAAAGTCCCATTTATTTACAGGCGATCCCCATCTTTACCGTCACCAATCCGCCAGTTACCGGATCCACTGGTGCATCAGTGCCAGATCTGCTTCCGGTACCATTCTTTGCGCCATTGCCTGGCCTTTCTGGCGATGCCTGTTGAGGCCCGCATCCGCTGTGTGGAACGACGCCGATACTTCCCAAATTGTCTGGCCAGGACGCATAGCAGTGTCCGACGATGCCCGTCGCAATGGTCATGTAGGGTGTGCAGACAAGTGCACAACACTCTCCTACATCGCGCCGTGCCAGGCAACCGATCAGCCGCCAAAGGTCCAACACCACCACCGAAGACGTCCCGGGCCGAGACGTGCCAGAAACTCGACGTCGCCATCCAAGCATTGACGGAACTGCGTGACAGTCTTGCACTGGTGCAAGGGCCCGGGATATTTAAGGGACTTGCGCTCCCTTAACATAACTCTCCCGTATGTCATCTTCCCATCCCGTAAATCCCTAATTCCATCCCTGCGGCTTCCACTACATGCATCCCTGCGGTAGTTGGAAGTCCGCAAATTGCAAGCGGAATCGCTTCCCATAGGCGCACTGGAATCCCCTTCCAGTGTTGCCTATAAAAGGGGATTGCGACTGTTCCATCTCTCTTCTTTTTACCTCGACATCTGACCAGAGGACATCACGGAGCCGTTCGTTAACTCAACCAACATTTGGAAGTTTATATATTTATCTACGCGGGAATGCATACCTCATCGTGGGATTCCACCAGCAAGCGTAACACCTTAAATCTATTCGTATGCTATTATATTTTCATACCACCATTGCAATTTTGAATCTTTACTTGCGATATACTTTTTCATTAAAATTACAATAATTGCTCTTAAGCTATCGTTTACTATTTCATCTATATACATTCTTCACATTTGCGCTACATAAGAAATTAATTCGTCATCATCATCATTGTTAATTAGTTCATAAGCCAATGAAAAGTTGAATTAATATATTACATTGAAAAACTACATCGCAATCTCGTAATTTCTCAACACTAAATGTTCCTTCAATACAGTGTCACCAGCAGCAACGCGCGACTTCAAAAGAGCCCGAAAGTTACCTTCGTTCACCAAAGAATTAGAAATATTTAATCTACCATCATCGCGATGGCCTCTTAGAGCAATATTTTGACGTCCGCAGAAAATGAATGTGTGAACTATTGGAGTTATTCTTTTTTTGTTTTCTTTTTCTGTTTGTTTTGTTAATTTTCTTTCATAAGCCAATGAAAAGTTGAATTAATATATTACATTGAAAAACTATGTACATCGCAATCTCGTAATTTCTCAACACTAAATGTTCCTTCAATACAGTGTCACCAGCAGCAACGCGCGACTTCAAAAGAGCCCGAAAGTTACCTTCGTTCACCAAAGAATTAGAAATATTTAATCTACCATCATCGCGATGGCCTCTTAGAGCAATATTTTGACGTCCGCAGAAAATGAATGTGTGAACTATTGGAGTTATTCTTTTTTTGTTTTCTGTTTCTGTTTGTTTTGTTAATTTTCTTTCATAAGCCAATGAAAAGTTGAATTAATATATTACATTGAAAAACTATGTACATCGCAATCTCGTAATTTCTCAACACTAAATGTTCCTTCAATACAGTGTCACCAGCAGCAACGCGCGACTTCAAAAGAGCCCGAAAGTTACCTTCGTTCACCAAAGAATTAGAAATATTTAATCTACCATCATCGCGATGGCCTCTTAGAGCAATATTTTGACGTCCGCAGAAAATGAATGTGTGAACTATTGGAGTTATTCTTTTTTTGTTTTCTTTAACCCTCGGAGGGCGCGCCGCAAATTTGCCTCAAAATTTTTAATTTGTGGTTTTCAAATACTAATTGTAGTAACCGGCCACTGCCACTTAGTGACTTTGTAAGTTTTGAGATGCAGCATGGTTCACAGTTGGTATTTGTAAAGTTGGTGTTTTATATATGCGGCTGAATTCCCGCGTCTCGCTTTTCCGTTTACCAAAAAAAATTTTAACTCGCAAAATCGTAACTCGCAAAATTTTTTTTAAGATAGTTGGAAAGTGAGTTTGTGATAAGGGTCTAAATCAAAATTGATATTTTGTATGTATTTTGTCATGTGTAATTTTAAAATTAGACTTTGCGTATAGTTTGCGTACACATTGTAACTATTATATTAATTTTCTTAGGTTTTAAGAAAGAGGGATGTTGTTAAATGATGTATTTTAGAACGAATTCCCGTCGTCCCTGTCAAATCTGGTTTGGAGACAAACCGGTTTCGGTGTTTTGCCATCTTCAGTGTCATTTTTCGTTCTCTCGGAAACAACAATAACAAAAAAGGAGATGTTTTTAAACTTATATAGAAGCGAACCAGCAACGCAACAAAAATTGAAACCAGGAATATGTACCAGGAATAATAAGACAAAAATATGTTATATTAATTGTGACAAAAATGTTTGCAGAAAACATTGCAAGCATATATCACAATGTGTAGAATGAACCAACACCACTGTTGATGATGACGCATACAAATATAAAAAATAAATGCTTATAATATGTTTCAGTATAAACGCAAATTATTCAAATGTTATATTTGAATGATTTTTCGACATAAAAAAATGCGGTCAACCTTTGCGATACACCATGCGGCTAAATCGCCGCGGCGCGCCCTCTCGTGTAACTTTCAACGTGCGCCCTCCGAAGAGTCAACTTGGGAAATGCGATGCGTAGAAATCAAATTTGAAATTTCTTTTTCTGGATTCTCATTGGATGTGATGAAATTTCGAGCACTACTAACAGCACGCATATGATACTTATTTGCTGCATGGCACGCGATTGCGCCTTCTCTACCAGATAATTTTGCAAATGATGTTAACGGTACCTTAACGAGTTTATTTAAAGGTACGTTTGATTTAGGATCACCAGTTTCACTTGCAAACAAAAAACAGTATTTGCAGAAACAGCCTTTAGCGAAATCAGAAAAAACAAGCCACTCATTCTCAATCAGATAATTCTCAGATTTCCTTTTTTTCGAGTGAACAGAATAAGGAAATGCATAGTCATTTGGTGGTGGCCAAGGCTCCTTAAGTAATTTGTGCTTGGCATATTCGTGTAACAAATGTTTGCTGCCTACAAAAGCGCCAATGTCAAGTTTATTCAGAACGGATTGCTGACGTAGAATAACTTCGCCATGAGAAGTTGATGCTTGAATATTACAATCGGGAAGAAGAGGTGGGTCATCAATATTACTTTGGCCATCTTTAACGATGCCTTGGATTCAATCAACATTTTCTTTTTCGGCATCAATTACTTCAGAGACTTCAGTTTGCGATTTGTGGAGCTTAGTAAAATACGATACGATGCTTTTCGGAGCCTGCCTTTTTTGCTTTTTCGTATAGCTTCTTCCTCCTGTGAAAGAAAGATTATTTATTGGATATTATACAAGATTTTACCACAAAATATTTACACATATTCAAGCTAGATATAAGGAGTAATTCTACATGATTTTACATGATTTCTCTTTTTTTCTTTAGTTTTGACAGTCTTTTAGTAAATAAGCCTAATGAGTATTTCCATCAGTTTTGAATCATATAAAATTTTTATTAATTATTTGTATTATTAAACTTCGATGTGTTTGATTGTTAGTAAAATATGTATATGTAGATTTCTCTTCTTCTTATTTGGCGCTGTAACCGCCTAACCGATTTGGCCGAGTTCAACAAAGCACGCCAGTCGTTTCTTTTCTGTGCCAACTGGCGCCAATTGGAAATGCCACGTGAAGCCAAGTCCTTCTCCACCTGGTCTTTCCATCTCAGTGGGGGCCTTCCTCTTCCTCTGCTACCACCAGCGGGTTCCGGGTTGAATACTTTCAGAGCTGGAGCGTCGGTGTCCATTCGAACAACATGACCAAGCCAGCGGAGCCGCTGTATTTTAATTCGCTGCACTATGTCCATGTCGTTGTAAAGCGTCGTACTCGCCGTCGCCAACGCGTAAAGACCCGTAAATCTTCCGCAAAATCTTTCTCTCGAATACTCCAAGAGCCGCCTCATCGGATGTTGTCATTGTCCATGCTTCTGCGCCATAAACGAGCACGGGCATGATGAGTGACTTATAGAGTGTGGTTTTCGTACGTCGAGAGAGGACTTTACTCCTGAATTGCCTACTCAGTCCAAAATAGCACTTGTTGGCAAGAGTGATTCTGCATTCTATTTCCATGCTGACATTACTATCGGTGTTAATGCTGGTTCCCAAGTAAACGAAATCCTCTACTTTCTCGAAATTATAACTGTCAACATTGACGTGAGCGGCAATGCGCGAATGTGCTGACTGTTTGTTTGTTGACAGGAGATACTTCGTCTCGTCCTCGTTTACCACCAGACCCATTCGCTTTGCTTCCTTATCCAACTTGGAAAAGGCAGAACAGACTTCGCGGTTTTTGTTACCGATGATATCGATGGCATCCGCATAAGNCATTATTATCGGTGTTAATGCTGGTTCCCAAGTAAACGAAATCCTCTACTTTCTCGAAATTATAACTGTCAACATTGACGTGAGCGGCAATGCGCGAATGTGCTGACTGTTTGTTTGTTGACAGGAGATACTTCGTCTCGTCCTCGTTTACCACCAGACCCATTCGCTTTGCTTCCTTATCCAACTTGGAAAAGGCAGAACAGACTTCGCGGTTTTTGTTACCGATGATATCGATGGCATNCCATGCGCTTTGCTTCCCTATCCAACTTGGAAAAGGCAGAACAGACTTCGCGGTTTTTGTTACCGATGATGTCGATGTCATCGGCATAAGCCAGCAATTGCACGCTCTTGTAGTAAATTGTTCCTGAGCGGTTCAGTTCTGCAGCTCTTATTATTTGCTCCAACATCAGATTAAAGAAGTCACATGAAAGAGAGTCGCCCTGTCTGAAGCGCCGTTTGGTGGCGAATGGCGGGGTCACTTTTCTTGTGGATTGGGCAGAGCACACTTAAATTCCAGTCGTCGGGCATGCGTTCATCTGACCATATTCTGCACAAGAGTTGATGCATGCACCTTATCAACTCCTCGCCACCGTACGTGAATAGCTCAGCTGACAAGCTGGCAGCTCCAGCAGGTTTGTTGTTTTTCAGCCGCGTTATTGCTATATGTACCTCATTATGGTCAGGCGGAGGAACATCGACTCCGTCATCATCCACTGAACATCGGTAACTAGGTCACCATTGTTGTTCTTACAGGAGTACGCCCTGGTCTTGAAAACTTCCGTAAGTCGCCTAACTCTCTGGTAAAATTTTCGGTCAATACTCCTGTCGGCCAGCATTTCAAGCTCTTCGCACTCACGTATTTCGGCCTCTCTCTTCTTGTTGCGGCAAATACGTCTCGCTTCCCTCTTCAGATCCCTATAGCGGTCAAACATAGCGCGCGTTGCGCCCGATCGCACCGTGGCCCTGTAGGCGGCATATTTTTTCTCAGCAGCTTCCTGACACTCCTCATCGTACCAGTTGTTCTTTCGGGCATNGTTGCGGCAAATACGTCTCGCTTCCCTCTTCAGATCCCTATAGCGGTCAAACATAGCGCGCGTTGCGCCCGATCGCACCGTGGCCCTGTAGGCGGCATATTTTTTCTCAGCAGCTTCCTGACACTCCTCATCGTACCAGTTGTTCTTTCGGGCATGCTGAAATCTGACTACTTCTTCGGCGGCGGTACTTAATGAGCGGGAAATGTGGTTCCAATGCTCGCATATGTCGGTTTGTTGAAGAGTGTGTGAGTCGAGTAGCGAATGCATTGGTTGTCTGTTGTGATTGCAGCTTTTCGACGCTAAGCTTTCCTTGCATATTTGGGCGCACATTTTTTACTGCACAGAGACGGATGCGTATCTTGGCTGCAACAAGATAGTGGTCCAAGTCGATGTTTGGGCCTTGGAGTGTACGTACGTCTAAAATACTGAAAGCATGCCTTCCCTCTATCACAACATAGTTGATTTGGTTTCTCGTTTTTCGGATCGGAGACATCCACGTAGCTTGATGCATATTTTTATGCTTTAACTTAGTACTGCATACTACCATGTTTCGGACCCCGGCGAAATCGATCAGCCTCAGTCCGTTGTCGGACGTTTTGTCGTGGCGGCTGAATTTTCCGACGGTGGTTCCAAAGATCCCTTCTTTGCCCACCCTGGCATTGAAGTCGCCAAGCACGATTTTGATATCATGACGGGGGCAGCGCTCGTACGTGCGCTCCAAGCGCTCATAGAAGAGATCCTTGGATGCCTCATCCTTCTCTTCCGTCGGGGCATGGGCGCAGATGAGCGAGATGTTGAAGAATCTCGCTTTGATGCGGATTGTGGCTAGACGCTCGTCCACCGGGGTGAACGACAGTACTCGGCGACGGAGTCTCTCTCCCACCACAAATCCAACTCCGAATTTGCGCTCCTTTACATGGCAGCTGTAGTAGACGTCGCAAGGCCCCAGACATTCTTTGCCTTGCCCCGTCCAACGCATTTCTTGGATGGCGGTGATGTCAGCTTTTGTCCTTACGAGGACATCAACCAGCCGGGCAGAGGCACCTTCCCCATTAAGGGTCCGGACATTCCAGGTGCATGCCCTCAAATCGTAGTCCTTTAAACATTTGCCGTGGTCGTCATCATAAGGGGGGGTCTCATCCGAGGCTTTGCCTTGCTTCTTCACTGGAAGTGGTTTTTACGTGGCGGGTCCCAAGCCCAGCGCACAACCCATTGCTGGGACGGGGGTGGTTTCGCAACCAAATACACGTTTATATAGCGAGCCGCTTGCTCCAAGACAGACACCCGCTTGCAGCCGCACCTACCCAGTAAGAACCTTATCTGTTATGTAATGCGTTATATACGCCTAGTACTACAAACTTTTTGCGTGAGAAATTCAAAAATTGTCCATCATTTTACATAGGGCTCCTCGATTAACCTAACGCATAATCGTTTCACGTGTGAGCAGTTTTCTGTTTCTTTCACATGGAATTCGCTATTATATTATCCTATATGTATTTGTCTCTTTTCAATCAAATATTATTATGCGATTAATAACGTGTTATATAACGCAAAGAATGACATATGGATATGGCTACTATGCAAATGTGATCGATTTTATTGACAATTTTGTAAGTGTATTGGAGAATGCGTTAGGTCGTTCTTGCTGGGTACTGGTGAACAGACGCTATGTAGATTTACTATTTCGTATTACTAATACACACATATTGACAAGATTTGACTATTAATTTAATTCCAATTATTTTTTATACAAAA
Source organism: Rhagoletis zephyria (assembly GCF_001687245.7). NCBI lineage: Eukaryota > Metazoa > Arthropoda > Insecta > Diptera > Tephritidae > Rhagoletis > Rhagoletis zephyria. The sequence goes on along the minus strand of NW_016158298.1, from coordinate 137,676 downwards.
ATTTTGTTTAATATTTAACAAATATAAATCCAAGTTTCAAAATATGTGCAATATTTAAATAATGAAAACTCATTATTTTTTAATTCAAAGTAAAACATACTAAAATAACTTAAGTTATTTTAATAAAATTACACAGGTATGTACGCTGATGATTCAAAGATATTCTGATATGTATTGTATTTTATCAAACTGACTTCATTTATTGTCTCTTTCAGCAGCATTAATTCATTTAAAGAAATGGTGTTTTGTGCAGTTCCGCTTCAGGGTAGTGCATATTTTTAGGCGCAGTAATAATAATGCGGTTGCTAAATATCAGAGCTGTATAATCATTGAATCAGTAGGATCTGCATTCACTTGGCATTCGTTTCAAAATTTTGATTGTGTGGTTGTATAAAAAAAAACCTCATTCCTGAGTGGATTAAATTATTTTGAAACAAAAACAAACGCAATGTGTTATTGAATGCCAGAGTTCCATTCAGTATAGAATGTGAATGTAACAAAAGTATTTGGAGTCATCGTGATTGTAAATTTTGGTTGAATGCACTGTAGCATATAACCGCGGTAGTATGTCTCTGTATGTACGGTGTACACTTTTTGTGGCAAGCATAAGCTAGCGGGCACGCGTTGGGTTCCGGCTCCTGTCTCGTCGGCTAGTGGGGTGGTATTCATGCTGCTTATGTCCTGCCTAAGTAACTGCCATATGCGAAAATAAAACATAAATATACGCGTGCTCCAGTACTAAGTAGTTGAAAGATATAGGAAGGAAAGAAAAGAGATTACTGGCTTTAACCCTGTTAGTGAATTAGCCCCGGCCGGCTTAGACGAACGTGCCAACCGATATATTGCCCTCCCAACCTTGATCTTCCATAAGACCCATAATAACTAAATGTGATGAATGATCCCTAGCCCTACCACAACAGCTCTCCGCCGATAGCTCGAAATCAAATTATTTAGTTCTATTCCATATTTATAACTTTATTTAACGAAACCAAATTCCAACACTTAATCCTAGTCTCATAATCCATAACAATTCGCTTACTCTGACGTACGTGAATATGTACATACGTATGTATGTATACATATTTGTACAATTAGAACTAAATTGAAAATATGGTTTACAGTATGTGTATATTAATTATGTACAATGCAAATATAAAAAACAAAAACACCAACAAGCTAATGTGCTTATACCTCTCTCAAATACATTGATGGAATATTAAGTTCGATTGGACTTACGACAAGTTGCGTTCCCACGATGAAAGATCTTTCATAGTGCTAAGGTAGATAAAGAGAAAAAAAACACTAATGTTGCCAATGGCATGCACTGTATATCAAACTGGTCGAAATCTTTTCGCTTAGTTTCACTTGTTGGTTTTTTTTCTTGTATTTTTTTTTTGTTAGTTTCCTAGTACACCGAATTGAATATCATGCACCACCAAAGTATCTCATGTAAAAGTTTTCTTTTTTTTTCAGTACTAGCTGCTTATACAGACAATATGCACAGTCTTTTCCTTCATATAGCACGCGGCTCAAAATTTATCTCATGCAATATTTTATTTTTTTTTTTGGTTTTTTTTTTGTTTTTGTTAACTACAATATATTCTAATTTATACTTTGATTTTCAGCTTCCTGTAACACAAAAACTTTCTTTAAAGAAAAACCACATCAAAAACGGGTTTCTGCTACTCTAACGCAATGCAGGTGTGCATATGTAAAGTAGGCTCCTCATTCCTACCGATTTCACGTTAATTTTTCGCAAATTTTTTTTTTCTTTTTTGATATCCGATTATTTCCCTATGTAGATATATGCTATTATATTATTATTAATAACCACACGGCACTTGTTTTGCCGTGAATTTTTTTTTTTCTTTTTTGATATCCGATTATTTCCCTATGTAGATATATGCTATTATGTTATTATTAATAACCACACGGCACTTGTTTTGCGTCCAAAATCATAGTAGTCCGCATGTTAGGAACTCCACGCCAAACTGACACCTGCTGGTAGCTCTCCTTGTGCCGATCACTCACTTATGCGGGAGTGTACATATGCACATACCTAGGTTTAACGGCACCGGTATATTATCTTATGTATGTATGTACTTGGAAAGTTGTAGGAATTATATACAAAGTGCCAAGTCTAGAGAGAAATGTTCGTTAATGGTACTATTAAATGACGTTTTTTTGTACGTATATAAATTATATTAATTACCCGTAGATGATTTGGCACGATGGATGTATGTACAACGATACAATAATGCGGAAAATGCACCAACCAAGACGGTATGAAAATGTATGTACATATGCGTCTGATAAAATTGGGAATGCCTACAAATTAAAATAAGTGGTTTCTTTTTATATTGAACTAATTAAAATTAGCTAAAAATAGAAAAAAATGTATCGCTAACACTTGCTTACCTCCAGTTAATCGTTCACCGCACTTATAAAAAAGTAACAAGAAAAAATTTAAACTTTGCTTGAAGACGTTTTTTTTTTTAAAGGACGTTTATGGCGCTACGGCTTAAGGTTGAAAGACTCGAAAGGCTTCAATTTTGCAACAGGAGACCTTAAGTCTAGCTGAATGAATAGATAAATTTGAAGGACTAGCGCTACTTTTCCCGGAGTAAAAGAGATCATGATAGTTATAGGAGCTATGTTTAGCGATCTTACACAGGGAAATATCGCCTAAGTCACAAGTAAAAGGATTTTGGAGCTACAAGCGCCACTACATTTCCCCCCAACCAAAATCAGACTTACGATGTACAAGCCGGAAGGTGATACCGCTTGCTACCAGAACTGCTATTATTGGCGGATATCCTTGGCATGATAAGTGCCAACTGAGTGCCCTTGGAGGTCCTCCAGTTCATAGTAACAACTTCCTTACCTTCGCCTGATCCTTGCTTTTATAAACGATGGGGCAAGTTTTGCGTTGAATCCTTTCCCGAAATTGCTTTGTTGAAAGTTCCTTCGATATATTTCTTGACCCACTTCGTAAGTTGTTTCCCGCGATTGTAGATTATACCGAGCCCTAACCGCCAAAATAACGTAAGCGACATTTTTTTCAAAATTATTTTTTTGATGCAGAAATGTATCTAGATGCTCTAGGAATATTTCTGCATCAAAAAGAAAATTTTGAAAAAAATGTCGCTTACGTTATTTTGGCGGTTAGGGCTCGATACGATTTTTCGTTTCGGTCATGTTGTTTACTCATTAGTTGGCTCCACGATTTCTCACCATCTCCAAAGAATCTTCTCTATTAAAGTTTATGGTTCGGTCTTCCAACAACTCCAGTTTCCTCAAGAGTTCATACGTCTCGCCGTTTGTCACCATTTGCTGGCCAAAAGCCATAAAATATGGTGAGGTGCCAATCGCTGAATTTGACGCAGACCTTAAAGCACAACCAATACTACTCATCCCAATTCTTTTGATCAGGGTTGACATATGCTCTTATAGCTGCAATAACGGAACGGTTTACACGTTCAGAGGCGTTTGCTTGTGGTGCGTGAACTGCGGTGTAAATATGGTTGATATTATACCTCTGAAGAAGGTTATTAAAAAGTTGTGATCTAAATTGAGATCCGTTATCAGAGACAATAGATTCTGGAATGCCAAACATATGGAAGACTTCCTCCAGCCATCCGATGATTGCATCAACAGAGAACTTTTTTACTGCTTTCAACAATGGGAATTTAGAAAAGTGGTCCAATACTATAAAAATTCCTATATTCCCAGATCTGGATCTGGGATAAGGGCCTAAATAATCTACAAAAAGCTTTTGAAAGAAAGTGCTCCTTATTCTACCCAAAGGTGGTCTTAATAGTCTATTTGGATGCTTCGTACAATTACAAATTTCGCAAGAGTTAATATAGTTTTTGACATCATCTACTGGCCCCATAATAATAACAACGCCGTAATATTTCGATAGTTTTGTTCATGCCACAATGCGCCGATAAGCGACCATCATGTGCACTTTCTAATACTTCTTGGACCATTCCGTTGGGTATCCAAAGTTTCCAAGTCATATCGTCATGTAAACGCTCACCTGTTGCATGTTCCGTCCGCCGACATACGTCATATACCCATCAATGACTTTAATATCGGGAAACTTATTTTTGTTCTCATCAAACTTCTTTATAAGTTCCTTATACTCGTCCGATTGGAAATGTGACGATTTTAGATCAAGAGAAACTCCACTCCAATTGCGGACAGATCATTTTAGTTTAGATCAAGAGAAACTCCACTCCAATTGCGGACAGATGTATTAACTCGCGAAAGTGCATCAGGGACCATGTTGTGGCAACCTTTCCTGTGTTGTATCTGGAAAGAAAATCCTTGAAGTTTTAGAGCCCATCGAGCTAATCTCGAGCTTAAATCAGTTTGCGACATGAACCATTTCAGCGAGGCATGATCGGTCACCACTGTAAACTCATGACCTTCTACATACGCCCTGAACTTTTTGATACTTAACTGCTGCTAGGCATTCTTGTTCGGTCACTGAGTAATTTTGTTGAGCTTGATTGAGTTTCTTAGACATGAACGCGATTGGAATCTCTTCGCCTTCTGCCGTTTTCTGTACCAATACGCCTCCTATACCGGTCTTACTTGCATCACAGTGAATATAGAATGCCCGTGAAAAATCTGGGCTATGTAAAACGGGGGCTGTGACCGGTATGGTCTTCAACTCCTCAAAGGCTTTTTGTGCTTCTGCGTTCCATACAAATTTTCGTTTACTTTTAAGCAAATCTGTCAAGGGAGAAGTAAAAGCGGCATAGTTCTTGATGAACTTCCGGTACCACCCAGACATTCCTAAAAATCGTCGCAGCTGTTTTAAGGATCGCGGTACTGGAAATTCTGTTATCGCGGAGACTTTTTCATGGTCAGTCCTGATGAACGAATACATTTGGCAACTTCACGCAAAACTACAATGTGTTTCTCGAACGATTCTGAAATTACCAACAGATCGTCCAGGTAGACGAAAACTTGTGTCTTAAGATGTGCTGGAATTACTCGATCCATAAGTCGTGACAATGTTTGCGGTGCGTTACATAGCCCAAATGGCATAACCTTGAACTGATAAAGCGGTTTTCCAGGCACCGTGAAATCAGTCTTATCTCTTGAAGACAATTCCAATGGTATTTGCCAGAATGCGTCTTTAGGGTCTAAACTAGTTATGAATTCTGCCTTTGGCAATCGAGACAAAATGCCATCAATAATGGGCAATGGATACGTGTCTTTCATTGTGATGGAATTAACTTTGCGACTGTCAAGACATAACCTCACCTTTCCTGGCTTTCGGACTAAAACTACCGGAGATGACCATGCGCTTTATGATTCTTCTATTACCCCTAGTTTTAGCATTCGGTCAAGTTCATCGTAAATCATTTTTTCAATAGCTGGTGATACGGGAAAATGCTNACGATTTTAGATCAAGAGAAACTCCACTGTCAATTGCGGACAGATCAGTTGTATTAACTCGCGAAAGTGCATCAGGGACTATGTTGTGGCTACCTTTCCTGTGTTGTATCTGGAAAGAAAATCCTTGAAATTTTAGAGCCCATCGAGCTAATCTCGAGCTTAAATCAGTTTGCGACATGAACCATTTCAGCGAGGCATGATCGGTCACCACTGTAAACTCATGACCTTCTACATACGCCCTGAACTTTTTGATACTTAACTGCTGCTAGGCATTCTTGTTCGGTCACTGAGTAATTTTGTTGAGCTTGATTGAGTTTCTTAGACATGAACGCGATTGGAATCTCTTCGCCTTCTGCCGTTTTCTGTACCAATACGCCTCCTATACCGGTCTTACTTGCATCACAGTGAATATAGAATGCCCGTGAAAAATCTGGGCTATGTAAAACGGGGGCTGTGACCGGTATGGTCTTCAACTCCTCAAAGGCTTTTTGTGCTTCTGCGTTCCATACAAATTTTCGTTTACTTTTAAGCAAATCTGTCAAGGGAGAAGTAAAAGCGGCATAGTTCTTGATGAACTTCCGGTACCACCCAGACATTCCTAAAAATCGTCGCAGCTGTTTTAAGGATCGCGGTACTGGAAATTCTGTTATCGCGGAGACTTTTTCATGGTCAGTCCTGATGAACGAATACATTTGGCAACTTCACGCAAAACTACAATGTGTTTCTCGAACGATTCTGAAATTACCAACAGATCGTCCAGGTAGACGAAAACTTGTGTCTTAAGATGTGCTGGAATTACTCGATCCATAAGTCGTGACAATGTTTGCGGTGCGTTACATAGCCCAAATGGCATAACCTTGAACTGATAAAGCGGTTTTCCAGGCACCGTGAAATCAGTCTTATCTCTTGAAGACAATTCCAATGGTATTTGCCAGAATGCGTCTTTAGGGTCTAAACTAGTTATGAATTCTGCCTTTGGCAATCGAGACAAAATGCCATCAATAATGGGCAATGGATACGTGTCTTTCATTGTGATGGAATTAACTTTGCGACTGTCAAGACATAACCTCACCTTTCCTGGCTTTCGGACTAAAACTACCGGAGATGACCATGCGCTTTATGATTCTTCTATTACCCCTAGTTTTAGCATTCGGTCAAGTTCATCGTAAATCATTTTTTCAATAGCTGGTGATACGGGAAAATGCTTCTGTTTGATAGGCTTGGCATTGCCAACGTCAATCACATGGGATATCAAATTGGTTTTGCCTAAGCCTTCCTTGGCGAACGATGGGAAAATATCGACTACATTTTGAAGTCCGTTTTGTTGCAGTCCCGTTAATGAATGTCTAGCAGGGTCATTAGAAAACTCGGTTGTGCTCAGTTCAGAAATCAAAGTCTTTGGCAAAAGATCAAACGATCTCCAGAAGTCAATCCCTAAATAGAGGTTCTCCTTAAGGCTCG
>NW_016158298.1:130378-130775 GCF_001687245.7 Rhagoletis zephyria | reverse complement strand
AACCTCACCTTTCCTGGCTTTCGGACTAAAACTACCGGAGATGACCATGCGCTTTATGATTCTTCTATTACCCCTAGTTTTAGCATTCGGTCAAGTTCATCGTAAATCATTTTTTCAATAGCTGGTGATACGGGAAAATGCTTCTGTTTGATAGGCTTGGCATTGCCAACGTCAATCACATGGGATATCAAATTGGTTTTGCCTAAGCCTTCCTTGGCGAACGATGGGAAAATATCGACTACATTTTGAAGTCCGTTTTGTTGCAGTCCCGTTAATGAATGTCTAGCAGGGTCATTAGAAAACTCGGTTGTGCTCAGTTCAGAAATCAAAGTCTTTGGCAAAAGATCAAACGATCTCCAGAAGTCAATCCCTAAATAGAGGTTCTCCTTAAGGCTCG
>NW_016158298.1:122849-128362 GCF_001687245.7 Rhagoletis zephyria | reverse complement strand
TGTTATTGAATATATCCATTCATTAATGAAAAGAAAAAATTTTTTTTATTCTATGCTAAGGGATTGGAGAAAATCATATGGATTCAACGTTTATTCGGATACGATATGATTTTATATAAATTAGATGATTTAAATTGTCCAAATTTAAAGAATTTATATATTAAAAATATAAATATAAATCCTTGTAAATATCATAAAAATTCTATATGTGCTGAAAAAATGTAATAATATTAAGAAAATTTATTTCTTCATTAAATATCTAATAATATATAAAAATAAATAAGTAATTATAAAACTTTATTTTATTTCAAATAAATTTTTTTTTGTTATCATCAACATCAGCAGACCTTTCCATTCATATGTGAAAGATGAAAAGATTTCGTATTATTTTTGAATTTGTTAGACATTCGGTGACTCTTTTGAATTTAATAAATTTGTCTTTCAATGAATATAAACGCGAAAAATAAGTATCCTAATCTTTTTTTGAAACGATGTATTATTAATATTTATCTCCTGCTTTCTATATCAAAATATGAGTTTTCATAAGAACTATGCTTAACAACTTTTCTCACTAAGTCAGCAATATATGAATGAATGAATAATGCTAGATGAATAAAACATTTAAATATACACATACTTTTATGAGCATTTTTTTATATGTGACCTGGTCTACGGAAAGGGGATTTAGGTGCCAAAAAATCAATTTTCACTTTTTGGTTGATTCGGATGGAAGATGAGATGCTTTTTCAAGTGGTGAAAAGCAGAAAATCCTAACTTGCTTAGAAGTGTACTAAAAATGTAGAGAAAGAAGAGTAAAAATACGACAAAATATAATTTATTGGTAATGAACAAAATACATTGAATTATAAGCTATAAGTACATGATTATACACTTGAAAAACGTATTATGGACCAAAAATAATAATGCTGAGTAGTTTATGTATTTTTCTTTGTTGTCGTTTTCCTTGAGATCTTTTTACGTGTTGATCCTGAGGAAGATGGACCTGGTTCCTCGTCTGGTTTGAGAACATCTTCACTAGTTTTTGCCTTCCGTTTCTTCGATGGCAAATCTTTCGGCAATGGAGCCACAATATCTACTTTAGATATATCCGAAACTAAGCTGCGAAGATTGTGATAGATGTACCACTGACGTTCCAAAGATAAACCGGCTGGTAAACGTCACTTCTTCAATGTTACTTTTTTAAATGTTCCACACTAGAAACTTACACGATGAACTATAATAATATTCCGACCAACAACAACACTTACTGGACCAACAACAACACTTACTGGACGTCCGGCGCGGAGAACAATTAACGAGATAATGAGAAACTGACGAAACGAGTTGCTTACTTTTAACAGCTTTTTCACAGAAAACTAGTTTTCGCACGTAAGCTCCCTTTTCGTAGACCAGGTCACATATATGTTTTTTACAAATACAAATAAAATTGTTCATAACCCTCCAGTACTTCTGGAGTCAATCGCTACTTTTGAACCGCTACTACACCGACTCCTAGGTAAGTACCTACTCTATTAACCCGTGGTAGTGCACATGGTAGTGCAGAGTCGAACCAGTCGGACAGAGGGCGCCCATAAACCACACAGGTGACTACTTTAGTAACTCCCGGTAGTGCAGAGAGAGCCGATGGTGACTACCGCCTAGGACATTGCCTTGTAAAAGTAATCGATGAAATACACTGCAAGTAGTCGGTCGGTAATTGACGGAGTTTATCAGGTAGCCACCGATTCATCAGTCCTGTAATCGCTCCCCCGTACTGCAGGGAAAGGATGGCCGCACGAAAATGGGCACATATGTATTTTAAAAAAGGACAGTATATGTATGTGGATAAACCATGGACTGAATGATAAAAGCTGCTATCATTCGATGGTTGTTATGCTTTATTATTTCACGTTCTGCATATTTCCCAATCTTTTAAAGAAAAAAAAGTTTAGATACTAATTGTCTTGGAACTTTTTGCACTCAGTTTTTAAACAACCAAAACTCTAACTTTGTACAATATGTTCATGTGAATCAAGCTGCGTTTCATGCGTGGAGGAGTCCAAGCATAAGCATGCATTCGTAGGACATGGCTTAGCCCGCGTGGCCGCTGTGCATTGATACGCGACACTATGTCAATATCGTTTAATGTTCATACAGCTCATTATTCCATCATCTAACCCTACATATTTTTCTTAGTGTATAAAATTTGATTGGAACTGAATTAGAGAATGCACACATAGCAAAGTGTTCGTTCATCTGGAAGCAAATTCAGTATTGAATTCTGTTTACTTCAGCATTATCAGTTTCTCATTCTGGTATTTACCACCTTGCTGTGTGAAATCAATTCTTTTTTGAATGATTGTAGATTGAAAAAAATATATGCCACACTACCAGACAAAAGGAAAAAGAATGAAATCCTACTTGTAAATATTCTGTAATTAAAATTTTAAATGATTTCACAGTTTCACTGCTCTAGGGTGCTAAATATTCAACTACTTCTGGCGAGGTAGATGCCTGGACCAGCAGCCGTATTCTAACAAAGACACAAACCTTAGCGCAGCACTGCTGTGATTTCTACTGCGCTTCAGAGTTTGTTGCTGCAACAAATATGCCGCTACAACACAAAAGCGAGGAAAACAAAAACAAAATCACTTTAATTTTACTTCGTTTATACGTTGATTTCTTTCTCTTTTCCCCTTTATCCTATATTTTCCGTCAAAGCTTGTCCATATGTGGGTGTTGTATGTGATAAGCATGATTCAATAATTAAAGGTTTGCTCATTATTGACATTAGAGCAGCGTTGCCGTTTTGCTTAAGTTTTTCCTGCGTGTTAAAATGTTAAACTTTTCTTCGTTTTGCTAAATATTTTTATCTAAATAGCCAAAAAGGATAATTTTCCTCAAAAATTCATAGTCAGGAGAGTTACTATTTCAATAAATTTTTCAAATTTATTTTAGGGAGACTGTCATCCAGATCCCACATCTTCCAAATGTTGCTCTACGCAATTCCCGATCTGCGGTCGTCGCATTTTCAAACCTCCGAGTGTACTTCTGCCATGAAATCGCTTCTCATATAAACCATTTGCCGTTCGGAGGCGACCTAGAACTTTAGGATCCATGATTCAATAACACAAGGTTAGATAATTATTGACAGCTGCGGTTTGACACTCCCTTACAAAAGGTTGCAGTTACGAAGGACGGAGAAAAGGGGAGGAATGAAATCTCTTGGTGGAAAAATGGTAGTAGAAAAGAACGCAAAGTAGGCAATTAGTAGTGAATTTCGTTTTGTAAATTCTAATGTATTTGCAGGAAATCTGGCATTTTAAACGTAATGTTGAACGTAATATTGAGGTATCTATGGGAATTACGTAATTTATGTGCTATTTAGCTGTATAAAAACTGCAAAATAACTCAAAATTAAAATAAGACTACTATGAGATTGATGTAAACATCCAATTTAAAAACAGTTTATGTTTTCATCAGTTAAATATGCTTCATATGCATATACAAATAAACATATTGCACAAACGCTCATACTTCTATTTCACACCAAAGCTACACTGTTTCCATGTAAATGTGCAAAGAAGCAACTATTCATTTTCAGATCATACATTTAGTCTGCACTTAAATGGCCAATTTTGCTATTTAAATATGAGATATGCAACCCTGTGTTTATAACAAACAACCAAGATTGATTGGTAGGTTGTTTAATCAATCCCAGCAAATCCCATCTAAAACAATCAGCTGTTCAGCAGAAAATGTAAACAAACAAGCAAATGTAACAACAATTTCAAGGAATAAGCAGCAGTGCTGCCAATTCTCTGGCATATTTAAACAAAGTGAATCTGAAACCCAACGAAAGCTAAATGGCAATTAAACAACAATCCACAATCAAACTTAAGTAGACCGTAGACCATAACATCCTTACTTTTGACGACAAAACTTAGCCTAAGAGGGCCTTTACTTACTGACTTGCTTACTTTTTATTTCTATAACCAATTTACCAAGCCCGGGATGAAACAAACAGTAACTCCAAGCATTTTCGTTTTAATAAGACCCTTTAAAGAAGTTGCTTAATTTTAACGGGATTTGTTAAACATTTTGAAAGATTTTGTTAAGCTTTATTTTCGGGCGCGGCAACACTGCATTAGAGTTTTGACATTTCCTTAACTCCCTTACAAAAGTTTTACACTCACACACGAACCCACACACAGTGCTTTCTAAAAGTGTTCTTACACGATACGTATTTGCATCTGCAAATGTGACTTTTTCGAACATATGCAAATGCATCTGCCTGTCAAATTCACAGTATTTATTTAAGTATTTAAAAGTACGTTCTTTGAAAACGAAAAAACCAAGCCCAGATGATTCTATATGTGTGTCAGATGAAAATAGCAACATTTCTATTTCGTATGTACGCGCATCTGCTTTGTACAGAAACAAATCTAATTTGCCTTTACATGATATGTTGGCATTTCCATATGTAAAATGTGGCATGCACACATGCAAATACATATCGGGTAAGAACACCTTAAGGGAGCCGATTTTGTGAAAAGGGAGGAAAAAACTGTTTTCTGAGCAAACCTTTTATTATTGAATCATGTGTGCAGTGTTGTCACTTTGTGAGTAATTCCTCAAAACGTGAGGAATTTCGGGTGCGCTTGAGTATTTTTTTGAGGATTTTTATTTTAACGAATTTTTGAGGAATTTTCTCTCGATATATTTGCAGATAAGAAATGCAACCATGTTTTACACATCAGATTTGTCAAATTGCTCAGCAAATTTTTGAACAAAAAGCTTTCCGAAGTTTTATAAAGAGCGAAATACACTACATAAGCGGCTTGTCAAACATTCTTCAAACCTACTTTTCCCATTTCGCCATACACCATGCAAACATGACTTGTTCAAGTAAAGAATTTTAGTTTTCTTCCGGTTCACAATGTAAAAGGGTTTGGTTTTCTTCGATTTTTCTCTCTTGCATCCTCATTCGGTAAAAATTCCGTTGCGAATAAGGCGATTTTATCATACACAACGTAAGCGGTTTAATCAAACGTGAACATGGCGGCCCGAAAATCAAAATATTTTGATTGTTGTTCACATTTCTCGGCTTGTCAAACCTTCAAACACCACCATGCGCAACATATTTAAATGGGAGCGTCTCATTACGCTGCATTACAAAATTCTATATCGCAAAATTCTGCAAAATGTTAAAAAATTCTGTTCGATCAAAATTCTGTATTTTTTTAATTCTGCTTTTTCTAATTCTTCTTTTTCAAAATTCTGCTTTTGAAAGTTCCGCATTTTGAAATTCTGTCTCACAAAATTCTGCTTTTCGCACTTTCCTTTTTCAAAATTCTGCTTCTGATAAAATCTGACAAAATTTACCATATTCGCATCTTTGGCTATGTGCCAATCGGTAACTTTTTCTCCGTGGTGAGACGGGTCGGAAAAATTTACTATGGTGTATGAATAAATTGAATTTTGCTGTGCCAAATGCAAAGTAAAATTTTGAC
>NW_016158298.1:116375-121713 GCF_001687245.7 Rhagoletis zephyria | reverse complement strand
GTGGTGATCTCCGAAATAGTGCTATAACTTCTACCGCTTAGACTTTGTTGCTTTTTCAAATTTTTGATTTGATCCGACAAAATTCCATCTACCGACTTGCATTAGTAATTTCGTTTTTAATAGTTTTTGTAAGCTACTTCATTTTAATTTCTTGTTATCCTTTCTGGAAATTTGAGATTTTGCAAAAATAAGTTCTTGTAAATTCAATACAAGATTATAGAAACTGAGAATTGCTTCCTACAACAATTACTTTTTGCGGCGATGCCACCCTTCGAGACGGTTTTACTTTCTAGAAAAGGTTTCTGTTTCCGATGCATGCTGTCATGCACTGCCCAAAACTCAGGAGAACATTTCGCGTTATGATTATTTCCAGTAATAAAAGTTTTTTCAAACTAATTAAAAATACTGAAAATCAAAATTCTGTTTTAAAATATAACGTAAACAATGTTAAATAGGACATGTCATTACTTTAAAAAGTGCGCACTTTTTAAAGTAATGACATGTCCTATTTAACATTGTTTACGTTATATTTTAAAACAGAATTTTGTAATTCAGTATTTTGAAAAGCAGAATTGTCAAAAGCAGAATTTTCAAAAAGCAGAATTTTCAAAAAGCAGAATTTTGAGAAGCAGAATTTTGTTAAGCGGAATTTCGTGTTCCGAATTTTGTAGTACCAGAATTTCGATACCAACCCTATTTAAATAGCTTTAAGCAAAGGGATATTTCACTTGGTTTGTCAAGCCGCTTGTGTGGTGTTTTCGCTCTTAAGCACATCTGCATTTGCTGCTAAATATTCAAAATGTTATCGATAATTTTTTTCATTCCATTGTTATATTTTCAACTTATGTATTTTGAACTTACAAAATCTCGGTAACGAATGGAGAGAACACGCATTGTTCGATCATAAGGATATTCATATTGATTCTTCATTAGATCCCGAAATTGTAGGAAAAAAGTTTTTGAATTAAAAGATTCTTCAGGTTCATATAAGTTTCCCAATTAAAAAAAATATATATATATATCAGCATTTCTAATATAGCCCTTTTCTAATGCTTCAGTAGAAAGTATATTTAGTAGTTTAAAAATGTGTAGGACTGACTTGAGGACAAGATTGAGCGCTGATATAGTTGCAGCAATATTAGCTGCGTTCCAGCAGCAGTATGAAAAGCAGGAATTTACAGGATTTTACAGGAAGCTGTTCCCGCACGTCACCTTACATAAGGTTTATTAATGGCGAAAACAGCTGTTCCTGTAAATTCTGTAAAATCCTGCAAAACCTGCTATTCGTACTGCTGCTGGAACGCAACTATTATATACAAACCAATACATAAAAAACGACGGTGATATTTTGTTTGAACCGCAAGAACAAATGTACCAATTGAATTGGAGAATGTAATTAATTTTTATACTAAGTACCTGTAAATAGTATGCAGTACACAATACACATATCTCTAATAAGAAAATTTTGGGTAATTAGTTCGGATTTTGAGGATTTTTCATTTGTTATTGAGGAATTTGGTAATTTTTTTGTGGCAACACTGCATGTGTGATAAGCACTCTTGCAATACAATTTAACCCTTCTGCAGCGCCTGGGTCAAAATAACCCAATTTTCATGAACAGATTCTTTAATTACAAAGTTCGGTTATTTTAAATAAGCTGCGTCGTTGTGTATTCGTTAAAAGCATAATAAGCTATTGTTTTGCAAACAATTAAAGAGTTTTTTACTTAATTTTTTTTTCTAGAAGGCGACATAGTTTTACCATTCACCCACGGCGTTTCTGGGTCATTTTGACCCAAATTATTATTTAGTATTTACGGGCAACTGTGCGCCGGTAAGAATACAGCACTTGCCGATAGTTTCTACATGTGATAAATACAATATTAACTGAATTCATATCGTTTTTTTTCTTAAAATTGGCTAATTCCTATTATTGGGTCAAAATAACCCAAAACATTAAAGGAAGGGGTAAATTCCAAACACTGCAGAAGGGTTAATTTAAAAAGTAAAGTTTTTTGATTGATTAAGCGCAGAATTTGATCACATTATTAATATTAACTTTAAACAAACGATTTTATAAAATAAGAGACGCAAAATAAGATCTTAGATCGATAAAAGTCTATTCCTTTTCAAAGTACATATCGAGCCCTAACCGCCAAAAAGGCGTAAGCGACGAAAAGTAAATTTTTCAGTGGACGTTTTTTTCTTATTAACACTGCAATTCGTGTAGATACTAACATGTAGGTTAATGAACAAGTTAAGTCTGATGTTAGGTATATTGTACTATTTGTCACAAAAAAAGGCTGCAGCACGCAATTGCGGCGGTTAAGCCAAAAGAGATATAAAAAAAACACATTTTTTTGCATTAACAAAAACCTTATTGGAGTGCAACATTTTAAAAACGTGAAAATCCTCCGGCTGAACCCTCCACGAGGGTGCCGACTGGTAATGGGGACTACATTTTTTAGGTTCTTAAATCAGTGCCATGTGCTCAAGTTCCTCAATACCTCAGTATATCCAGTAAACAAACTTAGCTATTTTTTTCACCAAGTTTGGTCCCCATAAAGGACTAGTGTTGCAAGCAACGCTTTTTCGGCAATCAGGGTGTTGTGCAGCTATTTATTGTGGTGAAAATTATTTAAGCACTGGAGAGATTTATTCACATGGAATTGGAGATAGGGCTGATAGATTTATCTATACATATAATCAAATTGTAACAGGTCGATGTCTGTACATTATAGATATTAAAGAAAAATTAATGTGGGGGGTCTTTATTAGAGCACCAGAAGCCAAATTAACCATTTTTAGAATTTTTGTCTGTCTGTCTGTCTGTATGTTTGTTCGCGCATCACTCGAAAACGAATGCATGGATTTGAATGCAGTTTTCCCCGATGTATTCCTAGAGGTCTAACTTAAAATATAGGATGAAAAAAAATTGGAGAGTTGCCACCTGTTTGAAAATCGGAGTTTAAGTAAATTTATAAGAAAAAATTAATATTGCAATATGGACGTCAAAAGAAAGAGGATGAAGAAGGCTTACAGCCAAAAATATTTTTTTAGAGTTGCCACCTATTTGAAAATTTAAATTAAATTTAATTTATAAGATAAATTGAATATTGCAATATGGGTATCAAACTGAAGGGGTTTAGGAAATTTTATTGCCGAAAATATTTTTAGTGAGGGCTGCTACCTGTTTGAAAAATTTTATTGTATTAAATTTATAAAATAAATGAAATCTAATATGGTGGGTTTTTATTAAATAAACCAAAGCCAAATAAACAATTTTTAGAATTTTTGAATCTCTGTCTGTCTGTATATTTGTACGCGCATCAGTCGAAAACATGGAATTGTATGCAGTTTTCACCGATGTATCGCTAGAGATCTAGCTTCCAATATGGAAGAAAAAAATTAGAGAGTTGCACCCTGTGTTTTAAATTTCAGTTTAGGTCAATTGATACGGTAAAGTTAATACTGCAATATGGCTGTCAAAAGAAGGAAATTTACAAAGGCTTACAGCTGAAAATATTTTTGTGGAAGTTTGCCACCTATTTGAAAACTTTAATTTAATTTAATTGATAGCAATTTTGGTATCAAACTGAAGGGGTTTAGGAAATTTTATTGCCGAAAATATTTTTAGTGAGGGCTGCTACCTGTTTGAAAAATTTTATTGTATTAAATTTATAAAATAAATGAAATCTAATATGGTGGGTTTTTATTAAATAAACCAAAGCCAAATAAACAATTTTTAGAATTTTTGAATCTCTGTCTGTCTGTATATTTGTACGCGCATCAGTCGAAAACATGGAATTGTATGCAGTTTTCACCGATGTATCGCTAGAGATCTAGCTTCCAATATGGAAGAAAAAAATTAGAGAGTTGCACCCTGTGTTTTAAATTTCAGTTTAGGTCAATTGATACGGTAAAGTTAATACTGCAATATGGCTGTCAAAAGAAGGAAATTTACAAAGGCTTACAGCTGAAAATATTTTTGTGGAAGTTTGCCACCTATTTGAAAACTTTNACTGTTATTGGCATACGCATCGCACCAATGTTGTAGTTGCAAGATCATACAAAAAGATTACGCATGCTTGGCAGAGATCTTACAGGTGGAAATAAAACCATCGGTAAAGCTCATGAAACCGAAAGGGATTGGTATTCTATNTTTTGTTTTAGTTTATCGTCGATCATTATTCCTAGGTATTTGAACGTATTAACTTTTTCCAGCGCGTCGTTGTTATATTTAGAGTTAGCAATGGAAATTTCGCCTTGATATAACCACAAACTTAATATTTTTTTTCTGTGTGGAAGGTTTTTCGTTAANGTTTCCCTATAAGAACTGTTATTGGCATACGCATCGCACCAATGTTGTAGTTGCAAGATCATACAAAAAGATTACGCATGCTTGGCAGAGATCTTACAGGTGGAAATAAAACCATCGGTAAAGCTCATGAAACCGAAAGGGATTGGTATTCTATATGGTATCACAGCGTTACTATTATTGGCCTATGTGTGAGGAGGATACTGTGCCTTAGCGGTTTCAACTTAACTAATTTTGTTTTTAAACGCTCTTTTGCATTGGCCAACGCAAAAGCTCTTATTAGGCGCCGCGAAGTAAGCGGGCACTGACTAGTTTTAAATAAATTGTGAATCTGCGAAAATATCTTTTCAGCAGATGAATATACTTTTTAACCTTTCTCCCGAAAATTTACATACAGGCTCGAAAATATGCGAGTAACATTCAAATATCGTCGCTTGGATGGAAAATTGCCGGAAGCGTCATTTTGACAATATGTGGTTTTTGGATATCTTCTTTAGTTTCCGAGTAATTGACTAAAATGTTTTCGGTTATTTGGTACAAATTGCGTTAGTATTGCTGTCGTACTAAACTAATGAAAATCTTTCAAATAGAGTTATCTGTTCTTCTTTAGTTTCCGACATATTCAGCTTTATCATGAGTTTCATTTTCTAGAACCGGGTCACTTTTTACTTTTCGTTTGCGTGTATTCACTACAGGTGGATGAAAAAACTGTTGGCGAAATTTGGTTCGGGCGAAACTCACGATTAGGCTGATTAGTAAAAAGTATCGTTAATTTATAAAAATTGTTATCACATTTTGGCGTATATCATTGAAACTGACTGCAAATTTTTTGACAAATATCGTATTCGACAAAATTTTATTACTCATAAATGGTTGACACTAAACTAAAAAAATAAAACAATTTAAGAATTTCATGAACTAGTACATAGCATTCTCCGACACTTTGGAGAAAATCTGTAGTCTAGTTCCTGAGAAATTGCATTCCAAACTTCAATTGTGAGTTACCGAAAGTAACTTGTGA
>NW_016158298.1:107577-115432 GCF_001687245.7 Rhagoletis zephyria | reverse complement strand
TTTGTTTTGTTGTCAAATTTCTGAGAAATGTGAATTCACCACGATGCGATACAGAAAGAACAAGGACCAGGGATGTAATTTTAAGTAAATCTATTATTCAGTGGCAAGGCGCAGAGCGTTCGGGGCAGCAATATTAATTTGTATCAAATATAACATTAAACGGTGGTTCTAATACATTTTTTGATATTATTAACCAGAGTACATACATTATATGGTATTTCTTTCAAAAACTAATGTACTATATGAACTTTTTTTCAAATATTTCTTAAGTTTCTTTCATGAGTGCTGAAAAGCAACCATGCGTGTAAGAAATTGTGTGCTACCTAAAATTTCACCTCTGGAAACTTTATCCCCATAAAGGACTTCACCACAGTTTTTTTACTGGATATACTGAGCTCAATACACTGAGAAAAAGGATTAGTTTCGACAACTAAAGATATTTGGTTCCCGAATTTTGACAATATTTGGGAACTGTTACCAAGGATTGGGAACTATTACCATGGGTTGGTAATTATAACTAAATATATTAATAATAATAATAGATTGGCGCTTACACATATGTTAGTGTTTGGCCGAGCTTCTCCTCTGACTTGTGGCGTGCGCCTTGATGTTGTCACACAAAGCGGAGGGACCTACAGTTTTACGCCGACTCCGAACGGCGATTGTATTTTTATGAGAAGCTGTTTTTCATGGCGAGTGTATTGGAGGTTTGCCATTGCCTGCCGAGGGACGACCGCTGTTAAGAAAAAACCTTATTCTATATTTTTTGGGATGTTGCTTTGACCAGGGCTTGAACCCAGGCGCTGATGTGTGAAACTAAACTAAATATATTAAAGCTTCTAATATTCATCTAGGTTGTACCAAATCATTAATTTAGTTGAAGGGTTTGGTAAATACTAATAAATACTTTTTGAAGCATATCTCTACAAATTCCATTCAACTTAACGTATGGTTCATAAAAGGATGTCATTAAGCTCTGCTAATACAGATCAGTTTTCTTTCAACACATGGTTTAGTCATAGTTACCAAATCTTAGTTGAGGCAACGACGATTTGGTTTGAGAGCGGAACATATTCATGCTTGTGAGCAGTGTTGCCGCGCCGTCTCAAGAAAATGTATCACCGACCAAGCAAAAAATGTTTCCAAATGGATCCAATTTTCTTTTTTTACGTATCCATCTCAAAATTTGTAAGAGAACAAAACATTTTAGAGAAAAAGACATAATTTAACCCATCCTAAGGACTTGAAATACACGTATATATTTTTATTTTCCATAAAATCAAACTTTTATAATTTCAGTTTGTAAGTTAAATTTTTTGTGCATAAGTATTTTGTAAAGTATAATAAATAGTAATTAATATGTTACATAGTTCCTGTACACTCTAAAAAGTGCATGTATGTAAAAGTAAACAGGCAGTGTTTAACTTTATTACACGGTGGAAACTTTGCACACATTAAAAGAGGAAACTGGTTACCTCTCTTAATATACGCATATTTGAACAAAAATTTTTTAGAGTGTATTTAAAGTCTTTTTAGTAAAATTCATACAAATTTCCTTAAATAAACCAAATTATGTTTTTTAAACAGTATATTTTAAACGACACTGAGATCTTTTTTCTTTTTAACCGACTTCAATTCGTCGGAAATTTTGTTTATGTATGTTACCGCATATCTTTGGACCACGATTTCAATAACTCTTTTGTTTTTTAAGGAAAGATGTTACCTCATAGATGGTCCATACTAGTTTGGTTTAAATCCGATCATTTGGGCAATTCACAAGGTGTTGTGAAGTTATATTTTCCTAACAAAAGTTGTGTTAAAACACGACGGTTGTGAACACCTGTTACGATTATTTATTATATCTCAGCACTTAACCTCACATAACACCGAATAAACATAGGTTGCAGAGTTGTATCGTCATGTGTTATTTTTCTTCACAAAACAATAACAACATTTTTACAACTGTCATGAGATATCATGACTTCACGACAAATACGACACCTTGTGAATTGCCCAATTGTATCATGAAGAAATTAACGATAATCTTAAATTCTTATATAAGAATTGAAGTCGGTTTTTTTTGCTTAAAAATTACTTGTTAATTTAAGAAATGAAAATACGTGATATGAAAGAGATCACTACACAAGGAGTATATATTTACTTTATATATATATTAAGGGTATTCATCAAACCTTATAAATGCATTGGAAACCGTATAAACTTATAATTGTGTAAACCCTATAAATGAACTGTGAAAATTTGTATGGGAACTCGTTTACACATTATAAATTTATTCAGCGATTTCACTGAATAAACTTGATAAACTGAAGCCAATGCAACTTTGTCGCAACTCTAGCTATGTTTTCTTGGGCAATAATCGGGATCAGCATAAAAATTTTGCACGCAAATTCAATACCAACGATATTATCCTGATAGAGATCTGGTTCAATTATTATCCGTTCTTTTTGTTTTGTTTCACTGATAATTTGGCCGCAAAGTTTGGTAACCGTGACAAATGAGTTCACACACAAACAGACATTCTGCCATTGTTTCTCTTAACTTGCTTCAAATAAATAGCCTTTACATTATATGTATATTTATTTAAATAGATACTATCTCTTAAATATAATTTTTTCCCATTTAGTGAGCTAGTTAAAGTTAGTGATACTGTGCTCTTTAACCAAAGAAACCCCCGACTATTGTCGCATGTGTAAACGAAAAGAGAATGTGGGTCGTTCATATAACAGAGTGCGTAAACTTATAAGATTATCTGCTTGATAAAGTTATCGGTTTAGATGAATACCACTATTAAGTTCTTGTTAAAGCACCCTTTTTAGCTAAATAAAACAATTGTGCTAATACCTATTTTTGTGACATATCTTCATATGTTCATTGCTTCGTTCACAAAAAAATAAAATGCTTCAATTTCACGGTTTAGTAGTGATTTTTAATACATTTAGAAAACCTAATGTTTTCTACCATCTTTAATGAAGATCGATTTTTGAACGAAAAAAACGTTATGGAAAATATAAAATTTTGGCGTATTTTAAAAAGTATCCACATTTATACTGAACGGAAAAAATAAGTATCTCGCAAAAATCCGTCTAAAAATTTATCCAATTGGATCTATTTAGATCCAAACGGCATCCCTGCTTGTGAGCCACCCCTAAATAATCCTGAGCGCTCTCTGAGCACATGTGTGTTTCACATACGAAGAGCGCCAGATGAGCAATGCACACAGTCCCACTCAGTGTTGCCGTTTTAGTCCTTTGGTGGCTAGATTTAGCTACCACATACTTTTTTTGGCCACATAAATTTAAAATTGTCCCTAGCCCTTTTTTTAGCCCTTTGGAGAATATATTCATACTGGGCATGAAAAAGTTGTATATGCTTAATTTGATCTATTTTTTTTGCATTAATGTAAGAGATGAATTTTTAAACTAAGAAAGACTGATATATACACACATGTGTATTATATGTTCCTTACGTTTTTATACATACATACTGTAAAAGTGTTAGGGCTGTTTTTTATGGCGGAAATTTCTTGCACTATATGTGTCAAAGCCGTGTTCGTGGAATATTAAGTTCACGATATTGCAGTTGTGAATTAAAAAAAAAAAACAATGTTTCACCAAATGGTAGAAAAATTATGAAATTTCGGCTCTAATCATTTCGATCTTTCCTCGAAATCATTTGTAAAGAAATAAATATTGTACCAGCATGCTGGTAAGTTATATGCTTCGAGGCTGATGGTATAATCAGTTGATCGAGCCAGCAAGCTAAGCTGGTGTCGTATATTTCCCCTTTTATACAAAAAGGTTTTTGGTTGGATAAAATATTAGCTTTTTTCCAGAGTTCATTGTTTTTCTATACCATTACTTATTGAAAATGTTTGCGTGTATACTTATATATGATTATGTAAGTAAACAATTTTAGCTACCATTTTTAGCCACAACGGCTTTTTTAGCTCTTTTTTAGCCCTTTTTTTAAAGGAATTTGGCTACCACTAAAAATGCTCCGCGGCAACACTGGTCCCACTTATTGAATCGTTTGAATGTGCAAGTATCAGCGTCGCCACAGACAAATTTTTTTCCCTACCAAAATTTCCTACCATAACCAACCAAAACATTCCAAAATTTTTTTTCAGTTTTAATATTTGTTTTCAACGTCAAATTTATTTAAAACATAGCCAACATAACATTTAGCAAAACTAAAACACAGCTAGTAAAATAGAAACGAATTAACTACGTATAACGATTCATTTTACTGTACAGACTTATCCAAATGTATGTCTCTTTACTCATACATATGTACGTATCATCATTACAAACGCATAAAAACACGAGCTCAAAAGTTGACAGCGAAAAAAGACGCGTAAAAAATGTCGGGGAAGAAAGACTCTAAACATAGGTGACGGCAAAGAAAGGCGCGTTAACCTCTTTGACGGCAAAGAAAGACACATAGACTTATGTTCGCGGTCAACTATGTTTGCGAGTGTAACAGTATACGTATTCCCCAAAGAGTTTTTCCGGAATGATGTTAAATCCATGTTTACGCGTCTTTTTTCGCAATTTTTTTCACGCGTCCTTTTTCGTCGTCAGAACACCCGAGCGTATTTATTCGTGTCCCGTGACGATATTATTATTATTACGCAGGAGATACCCGCGCTCCGACCTAAGAAAATATAAAGTGCTAAATCCTAATTGTTATCAGCGCTTTGGATGATGTCATGATCCAAATTTTAGATGGAGAAGACAATCGTTCTCCAAGGTGTATCAATCTACGATTCATGCTTCGTGGACAGGCACATAGAATACACTCTGGGCTTTCCTCCACCAGCCCACAAAACCTACAGCCTCTACAGAAAGACCCATTTAATTCAAACGATACGTTAACTTGCAGTGTGCTGTAAGGTTGCCAGTAAGAGTTCTAAGTTCAAGGTGTCTTTCGGAGTTCCTCCTGGAAAGTTATGCAGCTCTATTATTGTCTTATTCCCTTTGATTTCCGCAGTAGACAGAACTTTGAGTGCAATGTATCATGTACCGCAGAAAGGCTCGGGACCATGTAAACGCATTTGGGCTCCACGCTTAGCGAGACAGTCAGCAATTTCGTTGCCTTCAAACCCTTCATGTTCCTGAACCCTCCACAGCGTTACATTATTGTGGGCTCCCAGGTGGTTCAAGAGTTCACAAGCCTTGATGTCGTTTTAAACGACTCTAAGGCCTTTAAGGCTACCTGAATATCCGACATAATACTTATTCTGGCCTCATTTGCCTTCTACGATGACACCAGCGAACACAGACCTCGATTGCGAAGACCTCCGCCTGGAATATGGTTGGGTACGAGCCCATTGGCAGACTTTTCCGGAATCTTGGTCCAAGTACGCCATAAATTATATCGCTACCTAAAGGTGAAAAGGTGCCAAGTCCAGTTTTTTTTAAGTTTAGTTTTTGATGCAGGTATACATGTTTGCGGCCGCCGTTGTACGAACGCACCGGTGAAATATTCGTGTAAAAAGGGTTGCTAAACTGTTTAGAGATACATATATTCTATTTTCCGCAAAATAACTTTTACTTATTGTCCCGAAACCTACCAAAATCCAATCAGGCCTACCAACTGGAAAAAAACCTATCAGTTTTGGTAGGAAAAGCCCATATGTGGCAACACTGGCTAGTATGCCGACCATTGCATAAAAACGATTCAATGAATGAGACTGTGTGCGTGGAAATCATTGCTCCGCTACCGCTGTTCGTATATGGGTGAAACACGCCTGTGGTCACAGAGCGCTCAGTAAGCTATGGCATGTCGATCACTGCGCTAGGTAGAGAAAGAAGAGTGTGTGCTATGACATGCCTAGACTTTTTTGTCTCAGTTTCGCCATCGCCGCGAGTTGTTTCGGTGTGCGCATAGTTATTTAAACATATAAAGTTTGATGCCAACCGGGGTTTCTCAGTGGATATATAGTTCATGTGAATTTGAAAGTATCCATTTAGTCAAGGAAAAAGCAAAGCAGTATACTTAAACCACTGCACTTCCAGCAGATATTGACCTGGTTTTTCGCACGACTGTTCCTGTTTCATCGTTTCTTTTTAGGAAATTCTTACTACCATATACATATGCATTATTTACACTAGTACCCAACGGGACTGAAAGTTAGCTGCTCCCCAAAGGAGCAAGTACGGAGCAGTACAAAAGCCAAATAAAAATTAATTTTTAAATTTCTAACAATGCTCAGAAATAAATATCATTTTGAGTAGTAACATCAAATATTTTCTTTTCAAAAAAAGTTAATTTACGTGCAAACATGTATGTATGTATGTATTTTCGTATGTATACCAGCGATCAGCAAAGAGTGCCTATTTTGAGGTTCCCCCCCTATGAGAATTGTGTGATGGAAACTAACACATTCTCATTTATCTTACTAACACATTTGCAAATTTTGCGTTGGTTAAAAAGAGCCCATAAGTTGAAGGAAGACGGAAGATCACATGTACACAAATGTTTACATCAGATTTTTCACACTGCCCTTTAGAATGTGATAGAAACTTGTAGGTAGCCAGTGACAGAAATCGCTATCAGTCTTGCCACTCAAATGATTTGTCAAATGATAGTCACTGTTCTTGCAGGGCCGCTACTCAGCATTTTTTGCATATAAGTACGTCTAAATCATCGAAACGCCACCACTCTGATGTACGCATATGCACAACAACATTGATTTATGTGCACAAGTTGCCCTCCATATGAATACGATGCCCTCATCATACTCATACCATCCCCAACAATTTTGATCCTCAGCTCAACGGAGTTTGATCCACAATATTCATTGCTTGAGTGGAATCATGTGAATCATTCCACTCAACCCGAAATTTGTAAATGCCGCTTCCGCCAACTAGTTAGGGAATTGCTATGCAGATGGTGGTTGTTTTAACCAACGCATGTTAAAATTGCGTTTGCTTATACATTTATGTATTCATATGTACATATGTATGTACATACTTATATATGTACTTATACAATATTTATATATGTATTTATAAAGAAAGGATTTTTAGAGCACTTTCTTTATTTAAGCGCATAACCAGAGGCTGAAGGATAACTTCTAAATACTATTATAAATATGTATGTAAACATAAAATATTTACTGATGGCTCAGGGGATTCGCACAAACGGTAACAATGAAACAATAATATTAAGAGTTCCACAAAATTAGTATACATGGTTATAAACCCAGCAACGTACATACCTATCTAACATAAAATTCATACATACATTATTTTAAGTGATGTAATCATCCGTTTGGCATGCTTAAATTAACGTTTACTCTATTCCTTTAAATCAGTCATGCCCAACGTCGGCAGAACTCCATAAGCAAGTGCCCTGCGCTGGCAGAATTCCATATGCAAGTGCCCTGCGCTGGGCATGACTGCTTTAAAACTTCGGGCTTGGATCGCAAAAACAAAAGCAGGTAGTACATTTTTTCATGTGCACTATTTTTTTAAGGTATGACTACATATGTGTTAAGTAGTGTCCTTTAGATCAAGAATTGCAAATGTATCTAAAACAAGTAAGAAAGTCTAAGTTCGGGCGGAGCCGAACATTAAATACCCGGCGCAAGTATTAAATATATGTTTTCCACCTTTCCGAAAGCTACCGCTACATGATAAGCCGGGGTGTACACAGTTTAAGTAATTTGCGTCCTTAAATCTCGAAATATTAAAATTTCAGGAATATCTGAAATTTACCGTTATATGAAAAGCGGCCTCAATTTTAGTCCGATTTCAACAATTTTCAACGGTTTGCTTTTATGTGGCAAGCACAATAACCATACCGAGCTTGGTACAAATTGCTAGAACGG
>NW_016158298.1:103751-107381 GCF_001687245.7 Rhagoletis zephyria | reverse complement strand
GACAGTCACCGCTTAATCGATTTCTCTTTTCATTCTGATCATTTATGTATACATTTGTCTATATCTATCTCGATTCGTTTTGCCTGTTACAAACAACCGTTATGTGAACAAAGTTATAATACCCTTGTGCACAAGTGCGCTCGGGTATAAAAATTTACCCACATTTTTGCGGTTTTGCTTTAAAACTTAGGTCTTGCATAGCGAAAACAATAACTGGTACTACGTTTTTTCATGTTCACAATTTTTTAAGTTTTTATTATTAAGTTATTAAAAAAGAAACATATTTTTACTTTGTACTTTTTTTCCTCTAACTTTATTAATGTGCGCATGTATGTACATGCGCACTCTTAAATCATACTTATTTCCCTCAGCTCTTTGCACATCACGCCAAGGAGAGTTGAAGTTTGCGCGCGTCAGGCATGCTGTTAAGTATGAGTATGATAGATACCTCTTGTTTAAGGGTGGATATGACGTTCGGGGGCATTTCAGTAAATATGAATGCATATAAGTAGAACAAATTATGGATGGTGAGTGGGATATATTCAGTTTGATCATACTTGCTGCGCTTCTCTGATGTATACCACATAGAAAAAAAAAACATGTTTATAAGTACACTTAGTAAAACCATCAAATGGTTTACAAAAACGCCATTCTTTTATTAAAACAAAAATATAACATAAAAATCAAAATTTACATGCATCGCTTTTTAAATGCTTTAGTTGAAGCGCTCACCAAGTGCTTTTTTAGGAGCAGCATGGGAGCGCTTCTTTCTAATGACTCACAATGTTAAAATACAGTGAAGTATGAAATTAGGAAGGGAGCGCTGACTGCTGAATATGGAGCGCTCCAATAGAACTAATGGAGCGCTTCGGGCCCCGTTGGGTATTTATGTAAATATGTATGTATTTTTTATGCTTAATATATGCAAATAAAAGAAGAAAGTAAACACAACAACCATCAAGTAAATTTTTATTTGTGTCAAACTGAAACTTTTTTTCCAATAATAAACAGTAAGGTGATTCAAGTCTACAGCAAGTTCACAAAATTAATTGAAAACTTGTATCAACCAAAGCATTGTTTATATTTGCTCAACAATGATTTTATTCAACTAACAATATTGTGCACTCAAGGTAGTCGTTTTGTAATTATCATATATGTAATACTCCTATATTTGCAGTAAGATCTAGTACCGTCCGAAAACACTACAGTACAGATATATCAATAAACACGTACAAAGAAAAGGAACACATACGTTTATAAATAAACATGTACACAACCCATATACAAAAACGGCACTCAAGTACACAATACATTGACAAAAACGGTACAGTCTAGTCTCGCTTTGATTTCGGAATGCTTACACATTGAGAAGTTAGCTTACTGCCAATATGGAAGTATTACATATATGGTAATTATTAACAAATATACATTTGTCCCAACTTGAAGTCTCAAGTAAATTGCAGATTTTCGTGAACTAGATATTTATTTCGCCATATCCACTACTATGTCACTTGGTCACTATAACCAAATCTTGGTAATTATAACTAAACCTTTTCCTGAGTGTAAGTGGAAATGGGTTTTCATCGTCGCCTATGGAGGTAACGAAGGAGCGAACTTCTTGATAAAGGATCTGGGTTGGAACAAGGTGTTAGACGACCCGTGCTGATGTTCATCCTGGCTGGGGCCCAGATTAATAACTAGGCCAGTCTCGAACGGAGTGCTCCGGAATTCTGGCGACCTCCGGTTCTATATAGCTCTATCTTTGCACACGAACCTCTGTGCAAGTGGTCCGACACTCGTGAGACCAAGATTTTGAGTGGAATTCCCAAAAAAAAGAATCAGTAAAGAGGACGGTCCTCCAAAAAAACCGACAGGGGTGGCTTCGACTTCTGCTTCAGCCTCGAGCAGGGCAGGCGTCAGACCGCCATTGTTAGGAGCCAGAGGGGGCTTAAGCGACAGGGCTGGTCCTAATACGAGCGACGCAGGAGGCAGTGGGGGGAGAGGAGGCCCAGGCAGACCGGTCTCCAATCATTTGATGGCTGGAGCTGCGGGGACAGGTACCAATCTTCCACCGTGTAAAAGCAGGCCATGGCAGCCTGCAAATTAAAGATTACAAATAACATCATTCCATTGGCCAATAGGTCATTGTTAGGCGAGGGTACTTGTACAACAACTAGGCTACTATGGCCGCAAATTGATAGGAAAAAAACCGAAGAGCTGCTGAGTCTCTCAAGGGAGGACATTTCGATGGTCAAGGCATATGTAACGGGTCATTGGGTATTTGGTAAGCACGCTTCGAGATTAGGAATATTCTCCCATGAATATTGCAGAAGTTTCAGAGATGAGGAAGAAACAGTTGAGCACTTCTGTAGCTGCCTATCTTTAGCTAGGAGCAGAGCGGGCTTTCTAGGTAGGCACTTTTTCAGCTCTATCACGGAACTATCCGGTGTAGGAATAAAACCAATCCTACGCTTCATAAGAGCTTTTAAATGGTTCTGTGCAGAATAATCACTAAGGTTCCCATGTTTCACAGTGGTATCACAATGGACCTGCAAGGTCATTGGACCGACTGCCATATCAACCTAACCTAACATAAAAAACGAAGGCAGAATGGTCCTCTTCAACTAGCTCTTCAGAAGAATCGGTGTCGCTGTATGGGACGAGTGTGCCTTTAATTAAGCTCTGCGACAACCAAGTATTTTAACCCTATATACACATTTATTATATTTTTATCCTTTTGATTCAAAATCTTAATGTACCACAAATATATGTATTTTCCTTTGTATGCAAATATTCCATATTTGGAAGAAAAATAGAGGCAAGTCAAAACTTTCACACAAAAGTGTACCAATTCCCTCTCCGCAATGAAAAATTTTTCACGGAGGAAAAGGCTTAACCGACACTGCGTGCACAAAAAAATGTAAACAGAGTGCAATAGGGTACCTAAAAGTATGTTCACATATTAATATTATCTCAATCAAAGCTCGCTTTTTAATCACCCCGTTTACACAGGCAAATCTCAGATTATTAGCCGTCAAATTTGTTGTGCCTGTTATTCTCACATCTCAAGGAAAAGTTATGCTTCTTCTCTGTGCCACCGTGATCACGTTTTTCTACTATATTAAGCAATATAAATATACTTTAACTTAATATTTTATTAAAAATACCTTTACAAACCTCTTTTCCTTGCTAGCGTCCATTTTTGTTTACTTTTACATTTGGCATTTCTCCTCTTTTTCGCAAAAACAATCGACAAAACTAGGATGGACACCGAAAAGTTATCGGTTAAATCTGAGATTATATTATAATTACAGATTAACAAGGGACGAATTTTATATGGCTAATCTCTTGTTCTAATTACAAATTAGTGTGCTAAGCTCGAAAATGAGGATAATCTACTTATATGTGAACCTGGTACAAGCCAAAATTTCTTTCCCTATAACTTGGTAACAGTTGTTCGTAGGACTTTGAAATTTTGACAGCTGGTGCGTATGGTCGTAAGTAATCGATTTCTGTCAAAAAAGTAGTACGCAAACGTCAAGCTGTGAAGCTGTGTTTTTCTGTGATCTGTTTAAATTTTGTGTTTGATAAAGCTGTTTACGCTTATTAAAGTAAAAAATTAAAAAAAAA
>NW_016158298.1:70684-101105 GCF_001687245.7 Rhagoletis zephyria | reverse complement strand
AAAAAAAAAAAAAAAAGGTTCCGTACGTCATGCGGACTGCGCCCCTCGTGTCGGTTGGGCGGGAATGGAGGGTAAAAAGCCGTTGGGATTATTAAATTAAATTAAAAAGAAAATCGATCATTTTGTCGCTAACGCCATTTTGGCGGTTAGGGCTCGATATTTATTATTTAGTCACATAAAAATTAATAGGGACACGATATTTTGACAATTTTTATATTGTTTGTTTACTGTTTATTATTTTTTTATTAAAAAACAGCTCATTATCTAACAAAAACAATATAAGTCAAAATTTCTAACTTTGTAGAAAAATTATAAAAATCTATCAAAATTTTACAACAAACTTTTTATTAAGATTTTCTAGAAAAATTCTAAGTATAGCCCATTAAATTCTAGCTTAAGAAAGTGCAAATTTCAAGTACTGTGTATGGAAGAAAATGCTTGACACCGTTTGTTCTAAATTTTGTTGAATTTCTCTAATTTTTATACAAAGTTTGAAATTTGGGCTTATATTGTTTTTGTTAGATAAGCTGTTTTTTATTAAAAAAAAACAATGGACAAATCGTCGTAACTGGTAAAATTGCATAAAGATAAATTTTGTAAAGAATATTAAAAAATACTCACCATTATTGACACAGGATCTATTTATTCTTTGCACTTCTTCACAAGTATCGAAATACCGAACCTTTATTTGTACTTAGTCGTAATAAACCAAAATATATTTCCAATGGATACCGCCTTATTACTTGACATCTATTGCAGGCAATTTGATAGTTTGACAGCGATATTTTCACTTGATAAAAGCGTGCTGGTGGTTATATGATGAAATATTAATATTAAATCAAAATAAGAATCTGTTCCCTATTGGATTATTTATGACAACATTTTAGGAAGTTATTCAGTAAGTTTGTTTAAGATTTAAATGTTTTTAAACACCGAAATTGAGAATGTTGTCTGGCGGCGTCATGCGGCAAATGCTTATACATATCTAGACATCAAAGTGCCCACACACAACAGTTGGTAGGCAATAAAAATCGCAAGGTGTAACTGCAACTGAAATTGCGCAAATCGCACTCGGAAAATAACTTCAACTTGCTCGTGCAATAAATGTTAAATTGTTTTGGAAAATGGTTTTCATAAAAATTATTGGTTTTATTCCATATTGATGCTTTGATACTTAAATGCTCTGGACATAACATTAATTTTTTCTTCTGTGTGATATTTGTTTTTTTTTTTCAGAAGTAAATGAACACAACTACGATTTGTCTACAAATGATGACCGATGCTATTTTTTCTCCTTCATCTCCCTTATTCGTTTCTTGCTTGACGTCACAGCGGCGCACAGGAAGGCGCAATCTGGTATTATATCATTCTTGCCGTACATTCTATTCTGCATAATGCACACATATATATGTTTGTACTATGCGTCGATTCGTTGTGTTTTTCAAAATTTAGTTTTGATAAATTTTCGGGGAATCCCCCTATTCAATTTTGTGAAACGTAGTTTTTTGGATTTTCGCGGTATCATGCTTAATAAAGTTCGGTTAAACGTGGAAATGCAAGCACTTTTTCTACGCATTTTGCTGCTGTCCTCCTAACATGAAATGAATATACGTACATATTGCGTTAATATTAATGAATTAGATAATTTATAGGTAATTTGTGCGCATTTCTGCTACATTTCATCCCTTTAATCATGCATCATCGGGGTAATACTGATTAAGCCGGGACTTATTAATTTATTTTAGCCGTTCAGGAAGCTTTCGTAAAATACGCTCTTATAATAGAGCTTTATAAAAACGGTAACGACCGGCTATGAAAATGTTTTTAATTTTTATTATATTTTTCAAGTCATAAATATTTTTATTGGCACACAAATGTCTGGTTACACAGTTGAAAGTGAAATTTCCTACATACGTGCACCGCGGAAATAGACAAAAAGTAGTATCAGAAAGTTCGATTTGACATACATACATACATTAGACTGGTCCACGAAATCCTTTTTTTTAATATTATTCAGTGCTCACGCAAACTTGTGTTCGTTTTGCTAAAAAATGAAAGTACATAACTTGATTTTAAAAAAATATAAAATTTAGAGGTCGCTCAAGTCCATTTTTGTTTTGCTTAAAATTCCTCGTCCTTCAATCCGTGCGCACGCGAAATTCCTCTGGAAATTTAAGTTTTGTGAGACCATATAATATGCTTTCGAGGCCGCTGAATACACTAGGAGAGTTATTTTTTCGATCCGGCTCTTATCTTTTTAGATAATACGAATAAATAATAAAAAAAAACGAGAAAAAACCCGAAATTGAACTTTAAAATGTGATTATTTCTTAGACAAAATTTATTTGATTTTACGTCATATATAGCCATAACCTTAGCGAACAAAATGGGTCATCGCAGAGGATTTTGCGTTCATTACTTCTCGAGATATCGGCAAATTATTGAACCTGAATCTAGAAGCGTGGCTGATGCCTGTATTTAAAAAACGTACCGCTTTAAATTTTAGGACAAATTTTTTCGAGGTGTTATCTGATACTTTCAAGTGTGCTGAACTAGTTTTTTTCGCTAGGTCGTGAGATAGAAAAAAAATAAAAAAACGTAAAAAAGTAAAATAAACGGAAAAAATGTTTATCGATAACTGAAGAGGTATATGTTTACCTTAGTAACCTAAATGGTGTTTATCTCATATCGATCCTTATGCCAAGAGTTTAAATTTTGTGAAAAAAAATGTTGCATTTAGTTATCATAAAGAGTAATAATCAGAAACAGTGTTGCTACAAGTTGTTGAAAACCATAGACAACAAGTTTTAACATTGGAAAATAAAATATAAACTAATTTAATAATATCTACCAGCGACGTCTTAATTTTTTTCATGTTAGGTCAAAGGAACACGAATTTTCGTGAGTCTGAATAATAAAAAAAAAAATTGCTCTATCCTCTCCTGTAATCGAGAAAATTTTATATTTTTCATATTTTTACGTTTTTTTAAGTTTTTTCTCGACTTTTGGGACTTAGCGAAAAACAATTTGTTTATCCTCTTCTTGAAATTAAAAAAAAAAATTGTTTTATCCTCTTTTGTAATCGACAAAATCTTAAAAGTTTTTATATTTTTACGTTTTTTTTAAGTTGCTTCGATATTTAGTCGATATTTGTGACGTAGCAAAAAAAAACTAGGGCCCTTACTATGAGTTGCATTCGGTTTTCGATCTTCGCTGGCTATCGAATACCGAAAGTGAAATTCGTATTATGAGCTATGCAAGCGTGTCGAAATTTTCGTTGAGTATCGAATTTTCTGTCGAACAGAATTCTGCTTTCGTTGGTGTATCGAAGTGTTAGAAAATTGAGAAAAATGTACGATTTTGCTTTTG
Organism: Rhagoletis zephyria; assembly: GCF_001687245.7. Taxonomy (NCBI): domain Eukaryota; kingdom Metazoa; phylum Arthropoda; class Insecta; order Diptera; family Tephritidae; genus Rhagoletis; species Rhagoletis zephyria. The sequence continues at coordinate 97,736 of NW_016158298.1, read as the reverse complement.
TTTTCTTACTTTTTGGCGGCTAGACACTAATTTTAAACAATTTTCATTAATTTCATGGAGTTCTAACGTCGTTAATACTAAACACAAGCTCGGAAGTCTGGTTTAACTTGTGAATGAAAATCCCAATACGCTGTTGGCACGATCTCTGAGAACAAAATCATGGATTTATAGTTTTAATCATATATCGTCGCCTCAGAAAACGGATGACGAATGTGCAAAATCACGATTTTGGGATTTTGATGCAGATTTACTAAGTTGGACATGCTCTTTCGATTTCTGCAATCCATTTTTTTATATCTCCATTAGTTTTTGAGATATTTCGTGCGCATTTTGTCGTATGTTACATAATATTAATGATTGGGTATGCCTTTTGTTGTATGTGCTGAAAATGCGTCACATACGACAAATTCCCATACAAACGTACCTTTTTTTTAATCATAAAACGTTTGTCGTATGTGGCACATACGACAAATTCCCATACAAATGTAATCTTTTTTTAATCATAAAACATTTGTCGTATGTATCGCAAAACTTTGAACTTACGACAATTGGATGGTCCTCTACTATAACGATACAATTAAAATTGAAAATTAAACTAAGTAACTAATTTTAAAATTTTAAATTTTTAAATTTTAGCTTGCACTGAGTCTCCAATGAAATGAAAGAGATAAAAATGTACAAAAGACTGAATTTAAGTATTGTTTTTTGTTTTTATATAAAGAAAACGTATGTTCGTAACATATTTACAGCATAAGAGATGTACAGATTTTTTTTATTAAATACATGATTATGTTTTTGTTATGTTTTTTCTAATAAGTAATCATTATTTAATAAATATGTCTGGTTTTTTCATCAAATTATACCATCGTCGTTGAAATAGATACTTTACTATTGTCGTATGTTCTGTGGACAAAACAAAGTGGTGAGTAAACGCTACTTACGACAAATGTATACGGAATGAAAAGTAAATTTTCTCATTAACGTTAAGAGATATTAAATGTAAAAATATGGGAAATCAAAACTAATAACACCAACTACGTCTCCTTCAAAAGTTACAAAAATCTACCGTACAGTTTCGGATTAATTCGACCTTAAACTTCAAAGTCAATTTTCTCAAAACCGTGTTTTGTAACATTCGACATCCGTTTTCTGAGACGACGATATGTAATACTTCTATATTGGCAGCAAGCTAACTTCTCAATGTGTAAGCATTCCGAAATCAAAGCGAGACAGTCTAGTACCGTTTTTGTCAATGTATTGTATACTTGAGTGCCGTTTTTGTATATGTGTTGTGTACATGTTTATTTATAAACGTATGTGTTCCTTTTCTTTCGTACGTGTTGATTGATATATCTGTACTGTAGTGTTTTCGGACGGTACTAGCTCTTACTGCCAATATAGGAGTATTACATATATGGTTTTAATATATTTTAATAATAGATTTGGATCATACAATTTCTTAAATGCACTTAAACTCTCTTGAACGTGTTCTGCGCCTGGCCAGTTTTCTAAGCTCTCATCCTCTGACGAATCGTCCAATCAGAACTCCGTTGTACTAATTAAATTTTATTTTTTTTACCACGTTTTTATAAACTCGCTTTCTTTTTTGTTTCATTTTAGTTTTCACAAAATTACATATGTACATATTTAGTTTACTCGATTTGTAAACAAAGGTTCTCAGCGGTGAAAAATATACTATTGTGAACAACCTAAACGAGCGAAATTCACAATAGCGCTATTCTTCATCGAATGAGCGCCATAATACCAAATGAAAATTCGTTCGATCAGCACTTTCGACCACAGTCGAAGATCGAATGCAACTCATAATAGGGGCCTAGTTCAGCACACTCAGCGACCTTGAAAGTATCAGATAACACCTCGAAAAAATTTGCAAAGTCCGAAAATTTAAAGCGGTACGTTTTTTAAATACAGGCATCAGCCACGCTTCTAGATTCAGGTTCAATAATATGCCGATATCTCGAGAAGTAATGAACGTAAAATCCTCTGCAATGACTCATTTTGGTATAATTTTCAATCCCTAATCTACTGGTCTTCACTATGCAAATCAACTTAAAAAAGTTCAGCTGTTAATAGCTAAGTTAGCTTTAGGACAATCTTGACCATCTTATATATAGATCTTAACATTTCGTTTCTTTAGCTTTAAAACGACGTTAAGATGAAGTCTCTACGATAAGCAGAGCCCGCGATATAACGATTTGAAGAAGAACATGATTAGTCAGAATCACGAAAAAATGCAAACTTTGACAGATCATATCTCCGAAGAAAAAAAATTAAAAAAAATTTCCTCGAATACGTGTTAGCTTATTTCATGTATAGAACCCATAAAAAATTTTGAAGCGAATCGGAGCCATGACATTTTTTTTTACGAAATCCCTCCGACTTAAAAAAGAATGGCTCATATATGTATATATGTAAATGTTTTCTGTTCGGAACATTTACGGCTCTATTCTGTATCAGTGACAAATTCTTGTCACAGTTTTTATTACGGAAAAATATATTATGAAAAAGTTTAAATTTGTCAGTAAAAAAAATGTTGTCACCGATACAGAGTAGGTTGTAAACGATTTTGGTCGCCTTTTGTACAATGATTTTGGGTTTTGTATCCAAAGGTATAACCCGAATCTAAAAACTTTAACATACACGTGTAGTCAAAGGATTAAACTTCAATTTAAAAGAAAGATTCCGAGCTCTAGTTTATCAATAAATTCGGTTTGAACCATGCACTTTTTTGTAATTTCGATGTGGGTTCTGCGCAAAGATACGGCGGATGGGGTAGCCGGAGTTACATATATGCACAATAAATGTTGTATACCTTTCACAATAGAAGAGGGGCTTCCGCCCTCTTCTCCGACAACAAAAAATGAGAATTCTCATTAGTAAGGCTTGTAATCCCTAACCTTTTCTCGGGCAAGACCGTCTGCAGAAGGTCTTTGCTTTATATGTACTCAAATTCAAACCGTATAGTTGTCGTGTGGTTTGTCGCTATAGCTCTTTAGTTTTTAACTGGCTGCACGCAGCAATGCAGCAGAAAATGTTTTAAATGGCATAATTTGACTGTTTAGTGAAGACACAAAGTGAAAAGTAGCTCATAACTTATTTTGAATATTCATAATTTTTTTAATTAAAAAGGAAGTGGTTTACAGTACACGATTCGAGTCGGGAATTTTTTTGGTAAGTAATAATATTGTTTGCTTTTATACTATACATCTGTTTCAATTTTAGAGAATAAATTTTCGGAGATTTTGTGAATATAATGAAGACCTTCTCTGGTCGGTCTTGCCCGGGTAAGGCAAACAAAATTTACGTTGCACAATTGAATAGCGTAACACTAAGGTGGTTTGTTGATTTGTTTTTACTTATAAATTATAAAATGGTATTAATTGTTGTGCTACTGTTATTTTTCAGAAAATGGAAGAGCATAGACCACAAAAAAAGAGAAAATATTGTGCGAAAAAGCCACATGAGTTAACTGAGAAAGATAAAACAAAGCAATTTTAGCTATCTTCAATGACAGATGAAGAAATCGAGCAATTGATGGACTCCATTCTTTTGTCTGATGAAGAATCTTAATACGAAGATGATGACGACAGTGTAGCCGACCCGGACTATGTTGTTGATCAGGTATCACCTGAGGAAGACGAAATGATTACGGAAGCTTTAGGTGAATTGGACAACAGCACTTGTGACAACGGAGTTGCGCTATCATTGAACCTTAGCATACTTATTGATCACGGTTGCCATTTCCAATTTATTTTTCGGACTAAAAAATGGAATAAATGGTAAAAACTGGACCAATTTTAATTACATCGGGAAACTGAGTGGAGTTTATTCCTCTTTATCAAGAAAATATGCCAATTCAGTTTTTATAACTACTTTTTTTATATTGCATCCAAAGTGCATTACAATTGTATATTATTAACATTAAATTATTTAAAATTTTAAATTATAATTTCTTTTTTAATTTCGTTTTTATTAATANGGAGTTTATTCCTCTTTATCAAGAAAATATGCCAATTCAGTTTTTATAACTACTTTTTTTATATTGCATCCAAAGTGCATTACAATTGTATATTATTAACATTAAATTATTTAAAATTTTAAATTATAATTTCTTTTTTAATTTCGTTTTTATTAATACTAAATCAAAAAATTTGCGCTCAGCTGCTGCGGAACTGTGAGGCAGAATAAAAATGTTATGAACTAAATCACACAATTCTCCAAAGGCCGCTTCATCCAATCCAATTGTAACCAAACCTACTTGATCCCAAAAACGTTCTATAATGGTACAGTTTTTGAAGTTACCTTCACTCAGCCTCAATTTGCGAAATTGAAATTCAATCATGTTTGCATCATTTACCAATGCAGGAAATTGGTCGAGTAGCGGCAAAATTGATACACCAGTGTCAGAAAGAACTTTATGTGGTATAATAATTTCAGGATGTTTAATATCTTTTCGATTGAAATCGAATATTATTTTCATGTGCTAAGTGCTATGATTTAAGTTTTGCTACCTTTCCATATTTTTGCCAGCCAATTTGATATTGGTCACCCAGTAATTGAAATTAGCAAGAAACCGCGATATTTTTTGAAGCGTGCTTTGACAGATAAATAGCCATGCCATATTTGAAGATCAGTGGCAAGGCGTGTTCACACTTTTAGCAGCTGTTGCCAATCCGCCCTATGTGGAATATCGTCATCGTCATCAGGGTGTCCAGATTTGGCGATTTCGCGCCAATTTGGCGTTTTTTTTTTATTTCCGCGTAAAAATTTAGGAAATCGCCATCCGCGATTTTTGGCGATTTTTTTCCTTCAAATAAATAATTTCCTATTATAAAAATATACAAAACTTAGTTTTCCACGATAATTTTACACAAGAGGCTGATGAACTGCGTGATAAACTTGACTTAAGAAGCATATTAAAAGACTGTCAAAAAATTTTGAATCACCCTAATCGAAGAACTTTTGAAACGATTACCTAGTCAATTAAATACTTTTAAAAAAGCTTGTATTTAGTCACCAGAAAAGTGTGTGAATCACAAGAGGGCGAGTTTCAGGGACCTGCCAATTCACTATTTGACTTTGAAGGAAAGAAACTCAGCGAAAACTGAATATCGAAATCTTTTAACTTTCCCATGGAATAACTTTTCTCAGAACCATTCCTTCCGACTCTGAAGAATTTTGGATAATTGCTTAGGGAGTGAAAACCGCAACAGGCAATAAAATGTTTGGAAATATAAGTAAATTCATATTATTATCCTTGCCGCACTCACATGCTTTGTTGAGCGCGTTTTTTCCGTAATGAATTCAACAAAAACTAAGATTCGAAATAGGATGGGGTTCGAAAGCCATAATTCAATAGTTCGAATAAAATGTTATATGAAGGCTAATAGTTTCTGCTGCAAAACGTTTCCAATATCAAACAGTATGTTATCAAGGTTGAATAGCTCAATATATGACCACAACATAAATGTAAATGATTCAGCCACTATAGATGATTTTGAAGAAATTATGGAAATAGCTGATCTCGCCTCATTATAGGTTTTTATTTAATTTTTAGCGCCGAGCTCTTAAAAGCGGATTGTGCGATTAATCAATTAATTATCAGTTATAATATATTTAATAATTGCGCAGTCCTATTGCAAAATGTGTTGAAACAAATATTTTTAAAAAGTATGGGTATTTTTAAAGAAAATTGTTTGTACATCACTATTATATGTGATTTTTTTATTTATTATTACCCTCCGAAGGTATTATATTCGTTTTTGGTTTTAAAAACTATATTATAACAAGATGTCATTTTTAAAATAAAAGATTTGTTAAATCGATTTCATGAATTTTATTTTAAAAAAATTCTCGATTTTTGGCGATTTTTTTTTCAGAAATTGCGCTTTTTTTTTAAACCATCTGCGCGTTTTTTCCGTAATGAATTCAACAAAAACTAAGATTCGAAATAGGATGAGGTTGGAAAGCCATAATTCAATAGTTCGAATAAAGTGTTATATGAAGGCTAATAGTCTCTGATGCAAAACGTTTCCAATATCAAACAGTATTTTATCAAGATTGATTAGCTCAATATATGACAACAATAGAGATGTAAATCATTCATACACTGTAGGTGATTTTAAAGAAATTGTGGAAATAGCTGATCTCGCCTTATTATAGGTTGTTATTTAATTTTTAGCGCCGAGCTCTTAAAAGCGGATTGTGCGATTAATCAATTAATATGAGTTATAATAAATTTAATAATTGCGCAGTCCTATTGCAAAATGTGTTGAAACAAATATTTTTAAAAAGCATGCGTATTTTTAAAGAAAATTGTTTGTACATCACTATTATATAAGTGATTTATTATTACCCTCGGAAGGTATTATATTCGTTTCTGGTTTAAAAACTATATTATAACAAGATCTCATTTTTAAAATAAAAGATTTGTTAAATCGATTTCATGAATTTTATTTAAAAAAATTGGCGATTTTTGGCGATTTTTTTTCAGAAATTGCGCTTCTCTGGACACCCTGATCGTCATCGTCGATGATCGTCAGCGCATCAGTAACATGGCTGACGATGGCCGTATCGTCACCTTTACTGACGATGACTACATTCAACATAGGGCGGAATCAATTAAAAAGAAAAAATTGAAAACGCGAAACTATTGCATGAAGTGAAAGGGTTTAATAACCTAACCAAAAGCTTGTGAAATGGAACATTTTAAAAAGAATTGNGAAAAAATTGAAAACGCGAAACTATTGCATGAAGTGAAAGGGTTTAATAACCTAACCAAAGGCTTGTGAAATGGAACATTTTAAAAAGAATTGGACCAATGGACCAAACGAAAAGAAATGGACCAAATTTGGTCCATTTGGACCAAAACAGCAACCGTGTTAGTGATGTCTCATCAGTAGAAGTAGCTCCACCAAAACAAATTTCGACAGTTAAATCTGCAGCTACAGCGCCCGAGTCAATAACTTCGACACTAGAAATGGTTCCATCTGCTTCGGAAATTGAAACAGACCCCTGCAGTGAAAAATTATCAATTGTTAAAACTAACCAACTTATAGTTAGCTTTTTGGCGAGATTTCGATTAATACCTCACTTTTAATTAGCTATGACAAAACCAACTTAAAGTGAATTGTAAAGTCGTGCAGGAGTCATGCAGACGCAATCGGGAGTTGGTTTTCTTTACAAGTTTCTATTAAATATCCTCATACAAAAATTACTTTCAATACACTTTTTTTCTGAACTTCGCAGATTCTTTTTCATATTCAGGACAAATAAAAGGAAGATCGAAATTTTATACTATCATTTTGAAGTTATGTCTGACGGTGTTCGAATATGGGGCCACCCAGAGCAGAATATGTAAACAAATATGAAATGTAATAAAATAAAGTAAATAAAAAAGTAAAAAAACAAAAAAATATTTTGTTTTTCTTATTGATATTTTATGTCCAAAAGTAGTTAGTTACAAGTTAGTTGACATGTAATGCAGAGGTATCCAGGTCTGACTTTTTTGCGGCCATCGCCCCACAAAAGTAGTTAGCTTTTTTCGAACAAAATACACAGTTAATAGTTAGCACTAGTGTTCGCGTAAACAGACTAAAGTTAGGTATAAGCTAACGTCACTCCCTGCAGGGACGCAACGCCTTCATCTTCTGCTGCACACCACCAGAAAAGCTTATAAACCACCGAGAAGGCCTCATTCGCCGCTACCCACAGTCGAATCCACAGGACCACAGGTAAGCCCATCAGCAGGTGGATTTTCGGGTTCAAGCTTGGATGCCATCGACAAAAGTTCGACTGAGTTCTCAGACATCTTGAGGCCCAACAGGCCTACCGCAAGGCCAGGTCGATTGAAACCGCCCTGCTCGAGGTTGTCGGAGAAAGCATTAACCCTTAAAGAATACGCACTGACAGCCTTTGTGGGCGTGGAAGGCGCCTTTAACAATGTTAATTTGACATCCATACTCCATGACGGCCGTAGCACTGGACCCACAGACCACTTTCTGGATCGGCATTATGTTGAGTACCAGAAGCATCAATGGCTCCTTATGAACAGCAGAAGTAAGAAAAACAGCCACACGTGGCACCCCTCAAGGGTTATCTCCTCTGCTGTGGACCCTCGTGCTTAACGAATTCCTGCTCCGCGCATCGAAAGCCGCTAAGGTTGTTGCCTATGCGGATGAGTTACGTCATTTTGATCGTGGGGAAATTTCTCTCCATTGTCAGCGAGATTCTACAATCTGCAATTAACGATCTGGCGGGGTGGGCAGAAAGAAACGGTCTAGGGGTTAACCTCTCCAAAACCGAACAAACAAATTTCACAAATTTCAAACTCCGTCCCTCAATGGAGCAAGCCTCAAATCGTCAAAAGAAGCAAAGTTTTTGGGGGTTATTCTCGACGCTAAGCTATCTAGGAAAAGGAATACCGAAGAGCGGAGAAAAAATGCGTTCTACTTCTATAAAGCTACGATTGGGAAAGACTGGGGGGTTACGACCGCAGATAATGCACTGGACCTATTCTCACCTATTGTGCGCTGGTATGGTGGCAGGCGGTTGATACCAAAACCCACCTACTCAATCTGCAAAAGTGCAACGACAGGCATGCCTATGCATAACGGGGGCGACTAACTCAACGCCCCAGGCGGCACTAGAGACACTCCTGGACATTCCACCCATAGACCTATACTTTAAAAGTACCGCAGCTAAAAGCGCTCTACGACTCAGGGCGTCTAATAGGGAATTTGCATGAGGCGGTTTTCCGTTCAACATTTGAAGTAGAATGCAAAGCTGTACAATGCAAGCGCATTTTTATTGCGAATATTTTGATATTTTTTTATATTTCGATATTTTTAAGACATTCAATTTTTTTTCGTGCAACCCTGCGTGAGTTGAACGCAAAATGGCCTCATGTAAATTCCTTATAACAAGCTGCGAACAACTTGTACGGGTCACGCCACAATCTTCGAGTGAGTGGGGGTGGAGTACATTAGCTGTGATTATCAAGTCACGGAAACTGACTTCAATCGGAATTTCGATGTCCATTTTCCAGACAGAAGTGACTGGGAATTTAGTATTGCTCTTAGCGATGACGAAATACCCATTTTCACGGACGACTCCAAAATGGATGTCGGAACAGGATCTGGAGTCTTCTCTCAGGAGTTATCTCTGAGAGTCTTATAGAATCCCGGATCACTGCAGTTTTTCAGGCTGAGATATATGCAATCGACATGGCGGCAAGGGTGGTGAGCATGATCGACCTAGTTCCTTCTAAACTTGCCTTCATCGTTGACAATCAGGCAGCTATCAAAGACTTAGAGTCGGAAACGACTAACTCGATTTATGTTAAGGAATGCCGAATATCCCTACAAGCTCTACAGCAACACATAATCAACCTTTACTGGGTCCCGGGTCACAATGGTGTTCCAGGAAATGAGGAAGCGGACGGATGTGGTAGAAAGGAATCTGAAATTGGGCTTGGGAAAGCGATCCAGATCGTGAAACCTCCCCTGCGATTTCTGTTTTCGGAAGTCATGATCAGTGTTGCCATTTTAGACATTTTCCGGCTAGATTTAGCCGGTTGTGATAGCAAACAGCCGGAGAAATTTCGGTTTAGCCGGAAGCCGATTTGTTAGCCGTTTTGTAAAAAAAATTAAATATATTTTTTCTAAAGGCCGTAACGGGGATTTCTTCATAAAATATTTGTTATGAATGACTTAAATTTAAGTGTGAAGTTTTATTCGCAAGCTTAGAAAATAACAAATTGTTTCCCAGTTTGCTTAACACGCGTTTGTGTTTGGATATAGTGCCAAGAATAAATGTTACAGGTATTGTCTTCCCAGATAGCGCATATTCAATACTACCTTAATTACAAAACATCATTGTTGCCCACGCTTAAAGTTTAAAGGTAAGGGAAAAATGGATATTTTCAAGCACTATGTACACAAATTGATTTATTTAAACTAACTTTTTTTCTTGAGAACTTATTTAAATTCCAAAAATCGAAGGCCAACTTGAATTAAAATATCCAACACTGAAATGCGTCAAAATGAAAGTAAAAGAGCACAAATTTCTATGTAAAGCAAAACTCTCTGGGAAGACAATAGGTTTGTTCGTCGAAAATGCAGTGAAAATTATCACTCTAAATATCAGTTAGTAAGAAGAAATGCTCCCAAATTCTCTCTCAAGTTCAAGAGAAACTTGCAAATTTCTGCACGAACGCAAGTTTGAGGGCTAGTGTCGCATTTCAAACATAAGAAATTTGTATAGAATTTTAAAATTCTTTCAGAGCGGCAAAACAGGATCTAGGTTTCTTTCTAGTCCGACTTTCTTCAACATACGTTTCAATTTCTTTGCCGTACTATCTGTCGCGTTTCCTATATCAACTCTGGTTGAGATTGCATTCCGAGTACCTTTCAAATCATTGGACTTAATTAAGTAAACAAGTATTTACTTAAATTTTTCATTTTAAAATCGCTCAAGTTTGTAAACTTTTAAATTTGACGCACCTGTTTATTCAAATTATCGTCGACAAAAAATCCAACTATGTGCTACAACCATATGTTTTTCCTAATTGCAAATTCTTGCTGGCACAATTTTTTCCAGCTTGAATTTGCAACTTCTCTCCAAGAACTAGTCTTTCTACTTATGATTTATTTAAATAAAACATGTGAAATTTAGTTGAAACAGTTTAGCCGTTTTTAGCCGGTTTTTTTTTTGCCAATTTAGCCGGTTCGTCCAAAAAATTCTGGCAACACTAGTCATGAGAGTGACCAAGGCAGCCTCCAACAGCAGGTGGGAAAATCTGCACACCTGCATGGTGGTATCGTGCTCGCTCTGGCCACGGCTCGAAGAACGAAGAACAAGGAGTTTATTAATGGGTCGATTATGGATGGCAACGCAACGCCACTGAAATGAAAATGTATATTATGAGTAGCAACTATAGTTAAGCTCTATAAAGTTGAATATAATAAAATTTTGAAGAACCAGCAACTAAGAATTGAGTGAAAATAAGCTGAAGAAACAGTTGAAAAAAGAAATAAATTATCTCAATCAAAATTTCTGCGGCAGCAACAAAAATGCAGTTGCCAATATAGCAACTTCGTTGCCAGCTTTCAGTTACCAGTTGCCATCTGTAATACTATTTCAGAGACTGGCCGCCCAACGTTAAACTTCTCACAGGAATACTAACGGGGCACTGGACCATTGGCCATATAGCCGCCAGGTTCGGAGCACCGCATAACAATTTCTGTAGAAGCTGTAGAGATGGTAGAATCCGTCTAGCACTTCCTCTGTGAGAGACCAGCACTCAGAGAAAAACGTCTCAAGTATCTTGGGGACCATTTCTTCGAGAGCCTGGATACCTTAGGGAAAGCTCCACTGAAAGGACTGTTGGCCTTTGTGGCCTCCGAGTGAACTCTTCTCAGAGCCGCCCGCTTAACCAAACCTAACCTAATGTATTTTTTACACACCCTTTACCCCGAGAATTGCCTACCCACTTGCGTTGCGTAGTAAATTACAACGTGACGATTTTTATTAGGAGGGCCCCATCCAAAGAATTTTCCACAGGCCGCAGATGGTATAGNTTTCATTCCATTCTTTGGTTAGGTTAGGTTAGGTTAAAGTGGCTGCCAGTGACCCCACTAGCACACATAGGCCCTAGGTTGTGGGCCCGTTGTGATACCACGCGGATCGTTAGAACCCTCCTACTCAAACCATCGTGTGGATTTTGCGAAACCCAGAAGTTGCCGTATGCCTACTTCGGCTATGTCGGTTAGGTCCTCAAGGAATCCTGATCCCATGAACTTTTGTCTTCTTCTACAAAGTGCGGGGCACTCGCATAACAGGTGCCGCAAGGTTTCCGGCTCTTCTTCATTTCTGCAGCTTCTGCAGAAGTCGTTATGGGGGATCCCTAACCTCTCCGCGTGCCCCCCGATAGCAACATGGCCTGTTAGCAGACCCACAGCTGCGACTAGGTCTCCTTTGCTCAGCATGAGGAGATCCTTCGACCGCTTTTTGTCCCATTTAGGCCATGTAAGCTTCGTGTTGTTGCAAGTGGTGAGGCTATCCCACCTGTCCCTTGCTAGTTTAAGAGACAGATCCCTTAGAATGAGCTTGCAGGTAGCGAGCGGCATGCCTAATCCCTTCCAGGCCTGCGAAAGTGGAGCGGATGTGGCCTCTCTTGCAAGTTCGTCCGCCTTTTCGTTGCCTGGTATGTTCCGGTGCCCCGGAACCCATACCAAGTGAAGTGCAGACTGCTCAGCCATCTCGTTTAGAGATCTGCGACAGTCCGCTACGGTTTTTGAACTGCATGTGACCGAGTCGAGCGCTTTGAGTGCGGCCTGACTGTCTGAGTAGATGAAGATATCGTTATAAATGACTTCTCTTGTACGTAGGTGTTCAACCGCTTCCTGTATGGCAGCGACCTCAGCTTGAAAGACGCTGCAGTGGTTGGGTAAGCGAAAACATATTTCCAGCCCCAGTCGGGCCGAGAAGACCCCCCCTCCTACCTTGCCGTCTAGCTTAGAGCCATCGGTGTAGAGGTGGAGTGATCCATTGTCATCGGGTGCCCCTCCTGACCAGAATTTTCTATCTGGAATGGAAATCCTATACCTCTTTGTGAAGTTCAACCTTGGTGCACAGTAATCCGTGTCCGGTATATTTACGTCCTTTAAGATTGCGGTGTGGCCTTCCTGAGTGTCCCTCCAGCCTGGTAGTTCCCTCAACCTCAAGGCGGCACACCCCGCTGATTGCTTTCCAACAATTTCAATTGGTAAAATATCGAGGAGCACGCACATAGCCTCCGATGGAGTTGTGCGCAGGGCCCCACAGATGCAGAGCATCGCAGTTCTTTGCACCTTTTGGAGTGCTTCAGTTGTAGATTTCCTGTTGAGACTTGGCCACCATACCAAGACCCCATATAATAGAATCGGCCTAACAACTACCGTGTATAACCAATACATGATGCTAGGGGACAGCCCCCAGCTACGCCCAATCGCCCCCTTGCAGCTGTAGAGGGCTACCGTCGCTTTTTTAACACGCTCTTGTATATTTTGCGCCCAGTTAAGCTTTTTGTCCAGGACTACGCCTAGATATTTTGCAGACTCCCCTAGCTTCAGAATCTTATTGCCTATGGCAGGGAGCTGAAGTGAGGGGATTTTGTACTTCCTGGTAAAGAGCACCAGGTCCGTTTTTTCTGGGTTAACACCCAGACCTTTTTCCTTGGTCCATCTCTCGATTAACCTTAGTCTGTCCTGCATAATGTCACAAAGAGTTTGTGGAAATTTTCCACTCACAACCACCGCAAGGTCGTCAGCATACGCTATGACCTTGGAGCCTCCCCCCCCTTCCAGGGTCTGCAATAATTCATTAATCGCCATGACCCAAAGAAGGGGGGAGAGGACCCCACCCTGCGGGGTTCCCCTGCAAACGTATCTGTCCAGCGACACGCCCGCCAGTTCCGCCCGCACGACCCTGCCAACTAGCAGCTGTCGTATAAGCGACACCAGCCGTGAGTCGATGTCCAGACCAGTTAGAGCTGATGTGATTGCTTCAGGTGTGATGTTGTTGAAAGCACCCTCAATGTCTAAGAATGCTATCAAGGTGTATTCCTTTATCGCAAGGGATTTCTCAATATGCGACACGATTTCGTGTAGCGCTGTTTCGGTGGACTTCCCCTTCATATAGGCATGCTGCGAAGCCATAAGCTTGTCTGCAACCGATTCCCTAAGAAAGGATTCAATCAGTCGCTCCAATATCTTGAGCTGGAAAGATGATAGACTGATAGGTCTAAAATCCTTGGCGCGAGTATGGGATGTTTTTCCCGCTTTAGGAATGAAGACAACCTTTGACCTTTGCCAGGTCTCCGGAATGTAGTTGAGAGTGAGGACTCCCTTAAAAATAACATACAGCCATTTTGAGCTTAGCTCCATAGATTGCTGTAGCTGAATCGGTGTAACACCATCTGGACCCGCAGATTTGTAAGGCTTGAAGGACCCTATTGCCCACATCAGTTTTTCTTTGGTGATGAGGTCTACCGTAACCGGTTGACCTCTATTTCTTATTGGCCCGTTCAATGGCTGCTCGGTGGCGCCTGGAAAGTGCGTGCTCAGAAGATGGTCCAGGGATTCCTCCCCAGTTTCCGTCCACGCTCCGTCGGATCTTAGCAAGCATCCCGGGGCGATACGAGGTGAACTAGAGAGAACCTTCCTGAGCCTAGAACCTTCTGATACGGATTCCATACCACTGCAAAAGTTCCTCCATGAGGATCTCTTGCTCTTCCTTAGTAGTTTCTTGTAATCTTTCAAGTTTAACTTATAGATTTCCCATTGCGTATCGCCTCCCGAGGATTTTGCGAGATTGAAGGCTCTACGACAATTTTTGCGGGCCTCGTCAATCTCTGTACTCCACCAAGGTGGTTTCTTTTTGCCTCTCGGCTTTACCATGGGGCAGGCCTGATCCAGAGCCTTGCCACATGCCGCAGTAAAGCGATTTGCCAGCCTATCTAGGTCCCTAGAGTTTCCTGGAATTGCTAGTGTGGTTCTTGAGAGCCGTTTGTCAAGCTCTCTTCTGTACTTATGCCAGTCGGCTTTCCTTAGATTTCTTTTGGCAGGTACCTTGGACGGGACCCCGTCTAAGTCGAATTGGATGAAGCGATGATCAGAGAAGGAATGCTCATCAAGCACCCTCCAGTTCCTGATCATGACCTCCGCATCTTCTGAGACGAGGGTAACATCCAGGACCTCTCTTCTGCTCTTCGTTATGAAGGTAGGCTCGCTACCCCTATTACTTATAACTAAGTTAGATTTTAGTATGAATTCAAAGAGTGACTCACCCCGTTCATTGATGTCTCCACTTCCCCATGTGCTATGGTGTGCATTTGCATCACCTCCTAGAATCAGGGCCCCGTCCCAGCGCTCCACTAAATGTTCGACCGGTAGGGTTGGAACAGGCCTGTCATGTGCCAGATACATCGAGGCAAGCCTTATTTGTCGTCCGTTCGCCTCCAGACTGATGGTGGTGGTGTCCTCGTCACTGAACTGAGGAAGAAACAATATTTTTAGTTTGGTACTAACAAGGATGCAGGCCCTTGGTTTACCTATGGTAGCTCCACTTATCAAAGTGTGCTCTGCCGACTTCAGCCCGCATATTCCATGCCCTATCACCCAAGGCTCCTGGATGAGGGCGATGTCTGCTGCCCCCTTGGAGAGCTGGAGCAGCAGTGCAGCCGACGCTGCTTTGCTGTGGTGGAGATTAATCTGGAGGACGCGAACCATCTTGGCCGCACCTTCCCACCCCCTCCACCACTGTTGAGTTCGCCTCGTCGTCATCTGACATCAGCTCCTCTTCTGTGTATTGCCGGAAGATATGGTCGACTCCCAGAGAGGATGTAGATGAGGCGTATCCACCAGCCAGGTCATCCATCGGATTGGCCTGGTTGGATTCCTCGTCCACCTCATCCTCGCTGTTGTCTGCTTCCGGCTCAACTTCGTTGCCTCTTGCTGCGTTCACGTCGTTCGTGTACACCCTTATCTTTGCGGTGTCGAAACCGTAATTGATGACGCCCCCAGTCTTTTCGAGGAGTGGCAACGACTCCTTATTTAGCAAAAGGACCGCCTGACGAGTCGCCTTTGTGCTATGCTCTAGCCGCACCACCTTCCAATTGTGAGAGGGTAACTCGGGATTAAAGAGCCTTATAATCTCAAGCACTCTCTCTGGTTCGGTCGGTTTGGCCGGTATCCATGCCCTTGCTCTGGGCCTGGATGGGATGTCCTTGAAGTCCACAGCCCGTAGCATCGCTCCGGGGTAGACCTCTCCCAGCATGGCCATCGCCTTCTTGTACATGCCCGCCGACCTTTCATCGTCGCACGCGACGATCTTGACGTTACCTTGGAACCAACCTGCGTCCCGGCATATCGGAGGTGGTCCGGGGTGCTCCCGAAGCACGCTGACGCAGATGTTCGCCAATTCCGCTTTAACCCATTTCCAATGAGCTCTCAGTGCCAATTCGTCTTCCTGGTTCTCATCGAGCACACCCAGGAGGATCCGATTTTTGGCTACCTCAGCAAAGGTGGGGCCTTGCGTCCTGGCTCTTTTCGACTTGTTTTGCGCAACCTCCATCGATCTATTGCGCTTTTCCGCAGCTGGTGGCTCTCCGAGCACCGGCAGCTGATAGTCGGGCACTATCGTCATTGCCCACGCTATCTCCGACCGGATCTCTTCCACGTGACAGGGCAGCGCCCTGCTACATAGGTCCGGGGTTAATGCGGATCTCTTCAAGATCCTCATGGCAGCCTTCCTGTGCTTGGCAATGGCTGCGCTTGGTGGTGGCCTGTCATCAGGCCTTGTAAATGCCGTAGGAGTAGGGGGAGGCGGGGCCCGCGCATCAGCTCTGGCGCCCCCTGGGGCTGCAAGCTGCAAGCCAGGTTTGCCTTCACTGGTGCCGGGAAAATCCCGTTTCGGTTCCCCCACCCTCTTCCTTTCCGCTTTTGTGGATACGCCTGACCCCGGCATCGCCAGAGGCTTACGTACCCCACTAGTGCTGGCCACGTCGTGGCTAGTAGAGGGACCCTGCATCGCATGGGCCCCATGGTGTCTGGGCAACTGCCCTTCCGACTTTTTATGAGTGCCGGTCTCAATTTCCGTTGTTGTTGATTTTGGTTTGTTCTTTAATTCGCTCATATTCCCACGAGTTGCGGAGAAAGGGTTCGTCGGCCCCGGGCAGAGATCCGCAGTACCCAGGGTAAGGCCATCGAATGCAACCGGGTGCGGCCTGGTTCCCAGAGGGCTCCGTTAGCGACTGGGCTATTTAGGGGCTCCCAGCCAGGCTGATCCTCAGTACGGTACGCGTAACGCCTTGATCCAGCCCCTACCTCCAGACCACGATCAAAGACCATTTCCGTATGGCATAGCGATGAAAACGCATAAGCACACAGCACTGATCCCTGATCTTAGCTGGACACCCTCTCGACATCGCACGGGATTGCTCTGTAGTGCCCATTTCCAGCCGGCACTCTCGCGGAGGGTTCAGTCCGAGGATTTTCGCCGACCCGATGGTATAGTTACGGCGGTGAGTTTTATTTTTCTGTTGTAAAATAAAACTCACCTAGAAAAATTTATTCTTCGTTCGAAAATAATTGTTATTTCGTAAGATATACTAAAAAATCTCTAGTTTTCAAGCCAAATTTTCAAATCAAATTTTCCAATTGAACCCAGAATTGCATGAAATGATACCGCACAAAGTTGTATTTTTCGTAAATATTCGAAAATTCTTAAGGATAGTTCACAGCATGAATTTTGAGTAATGCCCGTCCAGTATGCAGTGACTTACCTGAATCCTTTACATACATACGTTCATAACTGCAAAATGCGGACGATTACTCCGGCACACAAAAAAGTGGTCTGTGCATTTCAGGGGTCAAAACATTCAAATTAAAAATAAAAACAGTTTTGTTCCCACGATATTAAAATAAAAATAGTTTATTCAAATTAATGTTATTTCATAACTGAGACATATTTGCACATTAACACCACTGATTACAAAATTAAAAATAAATATTTGTTTCAAGGAAAATTCCTTGAACACCAAATAGCAGTTGCATAATACCTTAATATAAAATGTTGTATATATCGTCGTTTAAAAGAACATTTCACACTCAATTGCATTCCAATTTTCAACAAACCGTCTTCTTTATAAATCTACTTTTATGTTATTATGTTTTCATACAACCCTCAAAAGGCAATCATGTTGTCATGAAGTTCACGCGCTTTTACATCTTAAGGTGCTATAACAATTTTACGTCCTTTTTATGTTTTGATGAGTAGGTATCTGATTCTAATCTATTAAAAAATTGTTACAAAGTGCATTTGATATATTTACGTGGAAAACTATAGAATTGGAAACAAAAAACAACAGTAGAGGGTTTATTGTGCTGCTGTTGGCTGTTCCGGTTGTTGTTGCGGCGCTAAGCGGTTAACGAAAGCAATGCCACTGTGTATGATCTTACCAACAACAGCAGGTGATGATGCCGCCAAAGCCTCGGCTTTTATACGCAGCTCCGCAAAAGCGTTTCGGGTGTATGGATTACGCCTGGAGCTATAACGCATAACCAAGAAATGATAGTAAACGATCGGAGTCATAAGTCCTGCTTTTCCTCTGAAAATATTGCATAGACAAAAAATGTAAACAATTAACAAAGTTTCATATAAGTTAATAGTAAAAAAAAAATATTTTTTAAACAATCTTTCTAAATATGAACCAAATCAGACAATAAATATGGGGTTTCCAAATATCTCGACTCCTGCGCCAAGTATCGGTAAAATTTTGTATGGACTTATTTCTTTTCATTTAAGTAATATATACAGGGTGTCCTAGACCACTCGAAACCCGAAGTTGGTTATACAATCAAAAGATAGATCATTCTTTAAATTCCTTCGTTAGAAGTCCAGGACGGTTTGAAGTTCGAAGATCATTTACAGGTTGAGAAACGCACCTCATACATATATTTATTACGAGCATGTAGTTCCCATTTAAAAAAAATTTACTTCCCGTCTTTTTAACTCAGTTCCGGTCGAAACCGGAAGTCGGTGATACGACCAAAAGATAGACCATCCCCGACTTGGTAGTTCATATTTTTGCGTTTTCCAATCAAGAACAGTTTCCTCCATTTTCGAAGGGGTGGAGGGGTGACCTAGGACACCCTGTATTATAAATATAAATTAAATCATGTAGGTAATATACATAGTACATACATTCCAAACATGAGCCAAATCAGATCAAGTATCTCGACTCCTGCACCACCTAGCGGATTAAATCATCTTTTATATTGCTCTCATCGGGAAGTTAGTTAAAAATTAATTTCACGATTTGACCCAACCATACATACTTACTCAAATTTTAATATTAACCTTTTTGACCGCTAAATTTCGTGAATAAAAGCTCGATTTATTTTGTAAGTAAAATTTTTTTTTTTATTTTTTTTTATCGATGCATTTCTGTTGGCAACTGAGCAACCATTGACAGTCAGCGTCACGTGAACACTAATTAAGACGACAAAAGCATGGTTGCCGCTTACATATGTTACGAAAAATGTTAACTTTTTTCATTTGGTAACTTGCTAACTTTTAATTACATTTGGTAACTTTCCGATCGTTGCACAGTCTACTTTTTTAGGGGTGTGAGTGATCAATAATCTTTAACTTTTGAACGGGTTTAAAATTTTCTTCGCGTTTTTTTTTGGGTCGTTAAGTAGAGAATTGTCTATCGATAGCCATAACAATAAATTTAAATATGCTCCAATTTAACCTTAAAAAGTTACCCAAATTTAAAAAATAAAACAAAAAATATTGTTTTATCGCTTTTTTTTTTGTATTGGAAGAGACTTGTGTAATTATCAAAAGTGCCGAAAAGTTTAAACTTTTGCTTGGAATTGCTTATTTCGGGTTTCTAAGATAAATTTGAACGATGAAGCTTAATTTCCTTATTTCAATGTATAAAGCCAAGTACGGACCAAGTGCGATTATTTCGTATGTCTGAATACAAGTGTCCAAGGAATTTTGACATATAATATTTTACAGTCTGCTGTCTCACTTTTTCCTTACGAAATAATTTAGCAAGCATATATTTCTGTTGAAAACAAAGGTGCCTTGTACTCTTCACAAATAAACTTTAGAAAACCATAATAGAAAGCGTAGCAAATTTCTTAAGAACTTCGTACTGCTTAAGAAAATTTGGCTCAATACATTTTTCTTTACGATTTCTTGGGCTTTTTTCATTCGTCGAACTAAAGAAATGTTAACGAATACGGGGGTGGTCCCAGAACTACCCGACCTAACAAAGAAACAAACATTTTGGGAAAAAATATATTTATTTTTCAACATAATCTCCTTTCAGCTCTATACACTTTTCCCAGCGATGTTCAATAAGTTCGATACCCTTTTTATAATAAGAACTGTCTGGCTCCTCAAAACAGCCATTAACTGCCGACATCATTTCTTCATCGTTAAAAAATCTTTGACCACGGAGCCATTTTTTTAAGTTGGGGAACAGAAAATAGTCCGAGGGGGTTAAATCTGGCGAATAGGGTACATGAGGTAGCAATTCAAACATTAATTCATTAATTCGCTAAACACTCAATTGAAACCTCTTCACGACACTGTCGAGTGTGTGGTCGAGTGTGAGCAAACGCGTCACCCATCTTGCACACAGCTTTCTCATGCCGTATGATGTACCGAACTTTTCCAAATGCCTACTATATCTGCTACCTCGCGCACTTTCAGTCGACGATCATCTATTACCGCTTTGCGGATTTTCTTCACCATTTCTGTAGTCGTCACCTCATTTGGTCGACCACTGCGATGCTCGTCTTGGCAGCTCGTACGGCCTCGTTTAAACTCTCCTACCAAATATTTTACTGTTGGATACGAAGGAGCAGACTCGCCCAAAGTAGAATCTATTTCAGCTTTTATATTGGATGGGCTGAGGCCTTTCAAATAAAAGTATTGTATCACATAACGATGACGAATTTTCTCCATTTTCACAAATTCACTGAAAACGTTCATTATTGACGGCTGCCAAGCAAATACTAAACAACGTGGCATCTTCAAACTTGAAACATATGCTTTATAGATTGTGTCCTTTTTAATACAGTGATATTTTTCAGACAACTACTGCGATCTCTAGGTTAGGCTGGGTACATCTGGGACCACCTCCGTAATAACATAAAAACACATTTGGTTTTAATAACCCGTAACTTCAATTACATTTCTGCTTGGGTACAAAAATTTAAAACCAATGGTTCATCTCTCCACGTAGGCATTTATTTATCTCACATGGAGAATAACGAATATAAAAAAAAATTAGAACGACCAGCGCATATCTCTATTATTTGAGAATATCAAGCAAGACTTGTATGCCCATTGTAATTTTTCAATCCTTGAATAAACTGAATAAAAAACAAAACATTAGACTGCACTAAATTTTTGTTGTTTTGCGAGCATATTTGCAAGCTTATTTACCAATGTTTTAGTGCTTATCTAAGCGCTTAAAATGGATTTTTTTCTTGCTTATTTTCTTCGGCCCTGATTATCAATAGCAGATAAAAAGCAAGTTTGTAAACTGACCCGTAAAAGAATTTAAAATGATACAATTTTCATTCAAACTTCAAGATCTTCGAAAATTTACTTAGTTTTTTTGCATTGCAAAGTTTTATGTGGCTATCGTTAATTTAATGAAAATTACCGATAAAATTTAAGTTTTTAATTATTTTATAATATTTTATAATATATATATATGACGGTACTACGCATTTTTTTTCATACAAAGTATGTATGTTCGAAAATTTTTTAATGGAGAGCAAATGAGCAGCACGTTGCACTTGCACTTTATTTTACTAATTAACTAAAACCTCCCTATTATAATTGCCATTCGTACTGTCGTCAGGTATGTAACTTGAGAATAGAAATCGCTGCATCTTTTAGGCGCATCAATATTACATAGTTACATCCCGAGCTAATAAAAGGAAGATGTAGAGTCCTAATTTATATTTTGGCACTGTTAATGTTCTTCACTTCGAATCATAGGCATCCAGATTGGAAATTAAAAACTGGTTATGGAGAAAACTGCGATCATATACCAACATCATTTTAAACTGGTTCACAGGCATGCCATTTTAATGAGCTGTTGAGGCGTCGAATGAACGAACACCGAATACGGGACAAACACAGGACATTTATTTATTTTTATTTATTTGTTTATTTAAAATGTTTTGTACAACTAAGACAATTCTGTCTTTTATATGTACATCAACAAAGAATTATAATCTATACTAACATAATTTGCCAAGAATAGATACAAACTAAAATATATGAGTTCTTAATGTAAACTTAATACTAATACAGCAAATGTAAATGATTAAAGAGGAAAAAGGAGATGGATAATGTAAGAGAATAAGTAGAAGAAGAAAGAAAAAGGAAAAAGGTACACACCAAGATTATTTGTAGTCAGAGGACATATCAAGGCCACTTAAAGAATGTACACGAAAAAAACTGGTCGCACATAACCAAGCATAGCTCGGTTAATCATAACATTAAAATAAAAATCGGTAGACACTTAAAAAGCTGGAAGCATTTTCCACCTTACTGCATCATTTCTTTTTAGTAACAAAAATCAGTGTAGAAACGAGGACCAAGAAAGAAATCGATCGCGAGTTAATATTGCGCAAAAAGCTGGAAAATCCCAGCATGTTCCATAACGACATCGCAAAAAAGCTAAAATTTCCAAAGTCTACCGTTACTTATGTGCTTAAAAAATACAATGAATGTTTATCTTTAAAAAGGAACCCTGGTAGTGGCAGAAAAATAGGATTTGCTTGCGAAATTAAGGCAAAGGAAGTGTTATCTGCTTTTAAGAAAATTCCTGGACTTTCGGTAAGAGATGTCGGCAAAAAATTAAACATGTCGTCTTCGTATATACAAAAAGTATGCAAAACAGCAGGACTACGTTCTTACAAAGTGAATGCAGCACCTAATCGCAACGGTAAGCAAAATTTGTTGGCGAAACAACGTGCTCGGAAATTGTACGACAGTCTCATACAAAAATTTGGCTGTATTGTTATGGATGACGAATCGTACGTAAAAGCCGATTTTAAACAAATCCGGGGCCGCGAATTTCACACTGCAAATAAAAGAGGCAATGTTGCAGATAAATATAAAAACGAAAAGTTTGACAAATTTCCCAAAAAGTTTCTCATTTGGCAGGCAATTTGCCAATGCGGCTTCAAAAGTGATCCTTTTGTAAGCACTGGTACAATTAACCAAGAAATTTATGTTAAGGAGTGTCTGCAAAAGCGACTTTTACCTCTTATACGGCTTCATAAAGATCCAGTGCTTTTTTGGCCTGATCTCGCGATATTTCATTACGGAAAAATGGCTTTAGAATGGTAACATAGAAACAAAGTCTATTTTGTAGCAAAAGAGGTGAATCCACCTAATTGTCCAGAGCATCGGCCGATCGAAACCTACTGGGCCGTTATGAAATCCAAACTTCTTAAGACCCACAAAGCTGTAAAAAACGCACAACAATTCAAAAATAAATGGCAGCTGGTTTCCAAGGAAATCACTGAAACTTCTGTGCAAGGGCTAATGAATTCCATTAATATATTTATGTTTTAGAACGTTTTAACTGTGACCAGTTTTTTTCGTGTACATTCTTTAAGTATTGAAATATTAACTTTTTGAAGTTGCTTCTATTCAGTCTAGCTTTAACACTTTCTGGAATCGAGCTTCTTACAGCGCTAATGAAAAACAGTCGACTGGAAGTAAGCGAATTATATTTAGGGACAACCAAGCTGTTATGTCTCTGTGATTTGGTTAGTTGAAGCTTTTCATACAAATATTGCGGGACTTTCCACTCTAACAATTTATACAAAAAAATGCAGTTTCTTGCAGCCAAAAAATTTATAATACTGCAACCAAGAATTTTATCGCGCCATACATTCAACTTGCTGACCGACTTTGAATCAAGTTTGCTATAAACTATTTCGGAATATGTGAAATGGGGCAAAATTAACTGCATAGCAAGTTTGCGTCGTGTTTCCTGAGGCGTAAACGAAGCAGACATTCCTAGCCTACGTAAAGTTACATACACATTACTTACTACTTTATTAACATGATCACAACAGCTTAACTTATTTACAATAAAGCCTAAGTTCCTAATTTTCTCAGTGGTCATGAGGGCGGCTGTACCAATCCACAGAGGTGGGATGTTGGTAGGGTCTATTACACTTTTACGTATAGGCATGACATACGACTTAGCAGCATTTAAACATAAAATATTCCTCTGCGCCCAACACAAGATACCGGACCTTATAACATATATCCTCGACGAGACCTCAGCATACGCATGGACATTTACATATTTGCACACCGAAAATACATCATTTACAAACATACTAAACAATAGAGGACCAAAAGATTGATCCCTGAGGGACACCTGCTTTGATAGCTTTGTACTGTGAAGAAACCTTCTAGATAGACAAAAGTTTTATCGAACTATTAGAGAATGCAAAGTAGTGCCTGAGTTTCCGACATAACAAAGAGTGGTTGACTGAGTCAAATGCCTTAAAAAAGTCTAAGAGGCATAGAATAGTTAGATCTCTTTATTATCGTACGGCATTCTAATGTCATCCAAAATTTTAACCATAGCAGTTGCGCAGCTATGCTTGGGTCTAAACCCAGACTGCAAAGGAGAAAGCAAATTATTTTTTTGAATGTACATGGAGATTTGGTCAGCCATCAAAAACTCACAGGCTTTCGAAAATGCTGGTAAGATACTTATAGGCCTGTAATCACAAGGGTTCGACGCAAGTGGTTTTTTACGAAAAGGCAAAATAATTACTTTTTTCCAAGCATCTGGAAAACGGCCACTAGAGAAGCAATGGTTTATTATATGGGTAAGAGTACTAACAATAAATGGGAGCACGATTTTAACAAAACTTAAATATATTCCATCATCACCAACAGCATTTTACTTAATAGCCATAATTGCCTTTAGTACATCACATTCACTCACGCAGAGAAACGCAAAAGAATCTAAAGTTATACAAGCATCTATATGGGTATCATCAGAGATAGTAGAGTTACTGCAGTTTTCCGAACCAATAAAAAAGTCATTTAACAAATCAGGGTGAATTTTCCACTGCACTTTATTTTTCCCATGTATGTTTAAATGCTTCAAGTAGCTCTCAAATTCTTTAGATGGGAGAGAAGGATTCAGTTTTTGTTTACAATACCACCTTTTAGCTTGTTTAATGATAACGGTGGCTTCATTTCGCGCGGTCTTGTACGCATGCCACGCGGTATCAGTATTCGACCTTCTCCATTTGGCATGCAACTTGTTGCGTTTCTTTGTAGCGAAACTTACTTACTTTACTTTTTTATTCAACCAATGGCAGGATTTATTAATAACGTTTGCAGTACGGACGGGGACATGACGATCAAAAAGGATAGTTAAATTATTATTAAGGCATTCGAGCTTCTTGTCTACCGTTTCATAATACCAAGATTCATTCCACCGAATAGAAGAACAATCAGAGAACAATGCACTATTATCTAACGAACGAAAATCACGATACGAGAAAGCAACACAAATTGCAGAACGTTCAAACACTACATCAACAGTACAGAAAATTAAATCATGGTCAGATATAAAAAATAGTTGGTCAAATTTAAGAATATACAGTATAATTGTTGATGCAGCAATGAAGGTCAGAAATAAGATCACTAAACCATGTCTCGGAAACACAGATAATGTCTATTAAAGACTGCTCAAATATGTATCTAACATAGTCCATTTTATCAGAACTCAGGCTTCGTGCATTAAAATTAACTATGTTAAGACCAGTCGACTGTTTACACAAAATATCTAACATAGGCTTATAATTTCCATCAGCGCCAGATGCTTGATTAACAGCCATGTTAAATTAATTACTTTGCACTGAACTGAATAAGAAACAACTATGTAAACACAAAAGAACTAATATATACACATGTGTGCATATAACTACAAATCATCAGGACAGGAAAAGCAAATAGAAGTGAAAGAATTGAAAGTGAAGAGAACAAGAAGGGAGAAAAGAGAAACTTGGTAAAACTTAAGACTAACAATACATACAAACAATTTATTGCAGGGCATAATTGATTTGACAAACACATGCAACTGACTGCTTTAAGTTATGCCGACAATTTCATCAATACCTTTCTTGTCGTGCACTCGAATCGTCGCATCGCCATCCCTTTATCGTACAAGAACCTGACCGCGTATTGAAAAAGCAGCTGAGAGATGTTTTTGACGTCTGAGTTGGGCGGCATAGTGCATAATTTCACGGTTCGCTCTCGAAAGGCTTTCATGAATGTGGATTAGTGTGACCGTTATTTTTTTTCGTATTTTCATTCGGGAAACCCCTTAGATTGATTCCAAATTACAAAAAAAAAAAATTATAAACAATTTTAGGTCGTTTGCATAATTATTGGGCGTGCCTTGAGCCCACAAAGTTTGCTAAAAATTCTATTTTTCTCACTATGGCTCGCTTTATTTGTTCATAACTTCAGTAATTTTTATTTTAGAGAAAAACCTTATTCACAAATGTTCTAGGGCTATATCTGATGAACAATGTTGCTCTGTATTAATTTTCTTTAACATTAAAATTTAATCCAGAAAAAAACAAATTAAAAAATAACAGCGAAATTTTCACATATCTTCGCACTCTTTGCATACGAACTTATTTTCTTAGTATTTATTGCTTTTGTTCATCTGCGTTATGTTTTTTTTGTTATTTCTCAATCATCATTATTAAAAAAAGTCAAAAACAAAATAGAATAATAATTCGCCGGCTTGTTAATTCGAGTAAATACCAGAGCTCGCAAAATACGCTCAACCAAATTGTTCTATGGTATCTTGTCACTCACAAGACCGAAAAAAACACAACACAGTCGCTCAGTGTCAGACCAAAACACTTATTTTCTTCTTGCTGGTGTTCTCGCTCTCTGGTTGTGTGTTGAACAAAACAGACAAATCGGTCTCTCACTGAGCTGAATACTCAAATTGTTGTGGATTTCTTACCAATTATTTGCAACAGTTTACCGTTAGTTCTTACTGAGTAGCAGAGCAGAATATAATTTTTGTTGTTACTTAATGACGACTACATTTCATTTATTGTCGTGCATTGAAAGTAATTACACATGTCATCAAGAATTTTGCGTGAAAAAATTTATTTGTTAGGCTATTTTTGTCCTTCCTTAATAATAATATAATAATAGATTGGCGCTTACACATATGTTAGTGTTTGGCCGAGCTTCTCCTCCGACTTGTGGCGTGCGCCTTGATGTTGTCACACAAAGCGGAGGGACCTACAGTTTTACGCCGACTCCGAACGGCGATTGTATTTTTATGAGAAGCTGTTTTTCATGGCAGAAATACACTCGGAGGTTTGCCATTGCCTGCCAGAAAAAGGTTTTTTCTTAACAGCGGTCGTCCCTCGGC
>NW_016158298.1:39375-70659 GCF_001687245.7 Rhagoletis zephyria | reverse complement strand
ATATTTTTTGGGATGTTGCTTTGACCAGGGCTTGAACCCAGGTGCTGATGTGTGAAAGCGCGCACTGCTTACCACTACACCACAGCGGCCGACCACACCACAGCGTCCTTCCTTAGGTGGGTGTAAACTACCTTCTAACAAAGAAGTTATGAAGGTACTATTTTTTAATTTACGCGCAGTAAAATTAAATTTACGTGAGAGTGCTAAATTAGTGGTCGAAGAAGTGAATATTTTTTGGGATAAAGCTCGAATCCCCACTAGAAAAAAGCAACACTGCATAACAATGCTTGAAGATTTATATAATGCATGGAGGAAAGTGAATAAAAATTCTAAAATTAAATCGGAAACGCAAAGAGAAAGAGAAGAGGCGTGGACGTCGAAGTTAGATGACTTATTTGATATAGCAAGTGCAAATGCACTGGACCTTATTAAAAATTCAGAGGACAAATTATTTTTGGAGAATCAAAGAAAAAAAGGCAGACCGGGGTTTATGTATGGCATCGATTACAAAACAGCAGCAAGTGAAGAAAGAATGGAAGAACGTCAACAAAATCATTTAAAACGGAAAGAACAGAGCGATCGTGCATTAGCTGCTTCTAGTAAGAAGAAATTATATATATTATTTTTAATATAGTATTACATATATNGGCTCAGTTCATTTCTTCTGAGACAAACAATTTTTTTCTTCGCTTTAATATCAATACAGCATTTTTGGAAAATGATCCAACTTCATGGCCTGCGGATAATAATTTTAAAACTGCTCTTCAAATTGTTAATGACATTAACGTGGTGAACGATACAGCTGAACGAGCGGTGAAATTAATGCAAGACTACAACCCAATTCTCACAAAAGACGAGGAACAAAAACAATATATATTGCAAGTAGTCAAAAACTATCAAAAACAATATCCTATAAGCACGAAGGAGATTTTATCACAAAACTTTTTATAATTACACCATTTAATAAAACAAATAATCACCAGGCAAAAAATGCGAATATATGTGAAAATTTCGCTGTTATTTTTTAATTTGTTTTTTTTTCTGGATTAAATTTTAATGTTAAAGAAAACTAATACAGAGCAACATTGTTCATCAGATATAGCCCCAGAATATTTGTGAATAAGATTTTTCTCTAAAATAAAAATTACTGAAGTTATGAACAAATAAAGCGAGCCATAGTGAGAAAAATAGAATTTTTAGCAAACTTTGTGGGCTCAAGGCACGCCCAATAACTATGCAAACGACCTAAAAATTTGTATACANTTTTAGCCGTTTTTAGCCGTTTTTTTTTTGCCAATCTAGCCGGTCGGCCCAAAAAGTTCTGGCAACACTGGTTGTACTGCGCTGCAGATGTTAGAGAAAATCTCCACACAACTCTTATTCACAGCGTTAGGTATGCCGTTGATGATAAAGTCAGTAGCAACGGCCTCGTTTTCATACCGAGCCGACTCTCTTTTCAGCGCTAGCACTTCGGCTTTGAGAGAAGCAATCGCCTCACACGTCGATTCAACAGCAGTCNTGAAAATATGAAAAAAAAATTGTCCATATAACTTGCGGTCACACTAATGTGGATGCTTGATGTACCTTCCACAGCAATGCCATTTAATGCAAGAGCTCTTTTTTTTCTTTGCAGTAATCAGCTACTGATTTGAAGAGTCTAGTGCGCGCATAAGAGGACTGCAGCTTAACAACAATGGGCCTGAGCACATTAGCCTGCTCNTTTTCTTCTTCTTCCATTCTTGCTCACGTTTTGGCATTTCTCTCTCGCAATTGCACCAGTATGACGTCACTCAAAAGTTATTCTCCAAAATCCTCTCTGATCGGCGCAATCTTGTATTCTATCATTCTTGAGTCAGCCTCATNGCAGTCGGCCGAGGTTTCAGTTTTGTATACATGAACTACGCATGATTGTGTTAGTGCATGTGGCACATGCACACAAAACGAAATAGAAAACATGTTGTCNTCCGCTGAAATCTCATTAAATCTCTGCATCAGTCTCTCTTCAGTGCTCTTTATACTCCCACTCCAGCTGTTCTATCCAGTGTTGCCACTTGAGTTTAGTTTTAGGTACCAAAATGTCTACCAAATCAATTTCCAAACTACCAAATTTTTTTTCACCATTAAAACGAAATTTCTTGAATTTACGGGGTTTTTAGCTAAACACATTTAGAGTATAACNGCATGCATAAGTCGCTTTAATTCATTTCGCCGCGATTCAAAACATATGTATAAACTGAACTTCAATTCGCTTTGAAAGAGCGAAGTGTTTTGACTCGNAATCTCTGCATCAGTCTCTCTTCAGTGCTCTTTATACTCCCACTCCAGCTGTTCTATCCAGTGTTGCCACTTGAGTTTAGTTTTAGGTACCAAAATGTCTACCAAATCAATTTCCAAACTACCAAATTTTTTTTCACCATTAAAACGAAATTTCTTGAATTTACGGGGTTTTTAGCTAAACACATTTAGAGTATAACATTGTTTACGGTGTTGGTTAACCATTCATACCAATATTTAATGCTAAACAAAACAAATTCGGGCTTTAAATAAAATNATTTTGTTTGCTTTTGGAGACGGTTACTTTGATGCCGATATAAAGCCATACATATAAACACTGGAGCGAAATGTGTACGGTGTCAATGCGCTTTCGATTGAGTCGATTATTCTGTGCGTATAAACGTAGTATATGTGTGCGTGTCAGTCCACCGTCAATCCGCGATTTTCGCGGACTGAAATGAACGAGGTAAACTCGAACTCTCTTTCCCCTCTTATCCACACAAAACCGGTTTTAGGCGGACTGAGCAGTCCAGAGTGCGGAGGCCCAATAGGTGAAGATGCGTCGTCGCTGTTTTGTTTCGTAGCAGGCGCTCGAAATATTTCTCTTACTGCTGGCATCTNGTAAAAAACTTTTGTAATAAATGTATGTAAAAATACCTTTGAGATTAATTCAATTCAAATCAAAAAATTTATGTTTGAAAAAACAAAATCTGAGATTTTATGAATTTCAATAAAAAAATTCAAAATTTTGTTTCAATTTGCATACACTCACACTTTGCAAATTGCCTATCACCAATTATTCTTTCAAGACGATAGGCAAATTTATGTTCAATTTCAAAACTGATCGATCATAGCTTTGGGAAGCCCGTTTTTGTTTGCAGAAAATTGTGTGCTTCGTAAAATTTGGAAAAAACAAAGAAAACTTATACGTGTGAGCAAGTGAAAGCAATGTTTTCAACGTTTAAACGCAAAGTGAACAAATTTTAATACTCATTTTGATTGACTTTTCAAAACATTTTTGCCTACCAAAAGCTTCATCAAACCAACCAAACTACCAAAGGAGAATGAAGCTACCAATTTTGGTCGATTGGACCAAAACGGCAACGCTGGTTCTATCATGCCCTGCTTTTGTTTCTTCAGTTTCGCCTCCAGCTGTTGTAGCCAATGTGCAGTTTGCAAACTCTCACCATCTCGGCATTTACCATGAAGGTCGGTGTTACTCTTCGGCGGGGACAACTTTGCACTTCTTGTTACTTTCTTTTCGACCGACATAAAGCAAATAGAATTATTTCAATTTCGAATTATTTCAATTTCAGCGCGAAAAACAACGTTTGTTTAAATACAGAAAATCAGCGGCAGTTTAACACACAGGCCTTAGCTTGACAAGTATTAAAATCAAGTATTAATTAAAGAAAAGTTGACAAAACCGGCAGCACAATGTTTACACGTCTACTCAGTCATAGCGCTCGCAATACACATTAAAAGAAATACAGAACATTTAGCGTCCTGTATAAATAAATTAATTACCAGGACAATGGGTCAAAAAAAGAGGACTGTCCCATATAATACAGGACGGATGGTCACCGTAACTATGGGTGACAATACAAAAATATTAATTTTTAAATTTGACTTTGAAAAACAATAAAGAGTGGTTTAAAAAATATTTATAGCAAAATATCTTCAAGATCTACCGCAACTTTTTTCCGCTTTTTTTTACATTGTGTCGAAGTGATGTGGGGAGTGAAAGATATTAACAACATTTTCATTAAATCAGCATTTTGGTCAAACATACATATACTCGAAGATATTAATCCGCACTATTTTATGATTCACTTCTCACAGATTGCTGTGTAATTTTTTTTAAAGCAAAGTTAACCCATTTTTTTTTGTTTAAAATAATATTATATATGCAGTTAGGATGTGATAACCACGAGTTCTATTATCACTCTGTTTATTATTTCTCCAGTAAATACAAAGCAAATTCAAGAAAATATTACAACTACATAAGAAGAATAGAATAGAATGGAATAGAGAATATGAAATTGAAATGAGTGAACAGAGGTGCATTTATGCGTACTAATGTAATTACTTTAAGCAAAGAAATAATTTCTAGTGGAAGTGCTACCCATTACTCCCTTCCTAGATTCGGCTCACGGCAGCGGTAAAAGCAGGCTTAAGGCGATTGACAGGAACTTTAACTTCTTTGTCGTTGACTATGACTACGAAATATTTAAGTTTGCGTTGAAACACTCTGAATGGTCCTTTATACGGAGGGGACAATGAAGGCCGAACAGAATCGTCTCTGATGAAAACATGGTAGCACGATTTTAAGATGGAATGAATAAACAGCTTTTCTTGAGTATGCCAGGCAGTGTCTACCGGACGTAGTTGTCTCATCATTGCACGGAGTTGACGCAAGTCTTCAATTTCAGTCTTCGCTGTTGACACATCGATGAAGAATTCTGCTGGTAAGCGAAGATTTTCGCCGTAGACTAGCTTAGCTGGAGTTGCGCCTATGTCTTCTTTAAAGGCGGAACGTAAACCCAGTAAAATCAGCGGCAGGTTTGAAGTCCATTGGCTGGCATCGTGACATAGAATGACAGCATATGTATGTATAATATGGCGTCTACGTATTAAAACACCCCCGTGGGCCCGCCACTGACTGGCACGTAGTTTAACCCCCAAAACCCCACCGCTGGATCCGCCACTGCCTTTGACCATATCAAAAAGATTCGCTTGATGTTCGAGTGCCCGTGGCAAAAACCGCCGATAAAAATTCAGCATAGGGAGAAAACGTAATAAATCCTTCGCAACTTTGGGACGATGAAATTTAAGCAGTGCCTCCACGCGCGCAGGCAATGGTCGAATTCCTTCTTGTGTAATAGAGTGGCCTAGAAACTGCAACTCGTTTACGCCAAATTTCGATTTTCCGGCGTTTATCGTAAGGCTGTGGTCCCTTAAGCGCTGAAATATCTGTTTCAGGTGTTCTTTATGTTCATCGATGTTCGTTGAGGCCACGCAGACATCGTCGAAATATGTGAACACAAAATTGAGGCCTCTGAAAACTTCGTTGATCATCCTTTGAAAAGTCTAGAAAATATAGACTTTAGAAAATATACACTTTCCGGCAAGAATACTGGAGAAGTCCTGCAAAAATGGAAGCGGATAACGATCTGGAACTGTTATCGCGTTTAACGCACGGTAGTCACCGCAAAGCCTCCACGAGCCATCGGCTTTTCGCACCAGGTACAAGGGGCTGGCCCAGTTGCTGCTGGATGGTCGACAGATTCCTACTTTTAAGGGGTCTCGAATTCTACGCGAGCTGCAGCAAGCTTTTCAGGGGACAGCCGTCGAGGTCTTGCATACACTGGCTGCCCGCTTGTCACAATACGGTGAACAACAAGCCATTTTCAGCGTGGCGACGAATAACTGTTACCCCGGTTTTTTTGAGAAATAAAAGGGTACTTTATGGGTTTTGCGACAAAAGTATTTTATTGTTAATTTTCCACAGATTTAACTTTAGTTGTATTAATTAATTATTAAATTTTAATCCCTATTTACATTTGCCAGCAGTTTAAACTTTGAGAGAAAAGTTCATTTGGCACGCAAGTCTTTTTCAGGTGTATTTTTTCTTAGGCTTTGTATAAAAAATACAAAAAAGAAAAAACAGTATAAGGTTGGTCGAATGAATGGCCGTCCTAGTCACCAGTTCCGAGTCTATTCGATTTATGAGTATAAGGCCTTATGTTGGACAAAAATGGAGCAAATTCGCCTATGGTTACAGAAGATATGGAATCAATTAACTGACGAAGACCTGCCTGCCAAATGAACTTTTCTCTCAAAGTTTACACTGCTGGCAAATGTAAAAAGGGATTAAAATTTAAAAACTAATTAATACAACTAAAGTAAAATCTGTGGAAAATTAACAATAAAATACTTTTTTTCGCAAAATCTATAAACGACCGTTTTATTTCTCAAAAAAAACCTGGGTAACAGTTATTCGTCGCCACGCTGTAGTATGAATACCCACTGGCGCAGGTCGCCGACGTAGGTTGAGGTTAAGTTTGATTAAAGTTTCACCATACGCCGAAATTGGGCAGCCGTTTGCGGCAAACCATTTAAGTTCCGTTGGTTTTGCTCAGTCTGAATTAGCTGATCGCGGAATAACGGACACGTCCGCCCCGGTGTCTATTAAAAAATGATTTTAGCGCACGTATCATAAATCCGCAAGCGGAACGTTTTTGCAATCTCAGAGTGTTTGTCGTTATCTGAGATTGCATCAGCCGAGCAGGCTATGGGCTTTTGTTGCATTTCGAACTGTTTTTGTAACTACACGGGTTGCGGCATTTCGTTGCACTGTCACCAAACTTCTTATGATACCAGCAGGTTTCACCGTTTGATGTACTTCTGGCATTTACTTTCGGGACTTTGAGTGAGATCGAGAGCGAGCTTTGACCTTCAAAAGTTTTTGCATATTTCGCGTAAGCTCCGTTACTTCTTGCCGATTAGCGATTTCTCCGTTGGACGAATTGTTATGCAGGTCAATAGATTCACTGATTGAATCTGCAATTTTTTAATTTTTTTGCCATTGCAACGTTTGCAGCGATTGTAGCTGCTTGGACATAGGGCGGTAGTCTGCTCAACCAAAGGTCGTGGAGGATGCTATCACTGAGCGTATTGTCGGCGACGCGTTTCATTTCCTTGTAAAGATCACTTGGCCTCCTATCACCAAGAGCCATATTTTTCAGGACATGCTGTAAGCGTCGTTGCTGGCTGTCTGTGAGATTATCAATTAGTTTTCCCCAATGTATGCGTACTTTCCATTTGGAGGTGCTGTTTCGATTATTGGCTTCAGCTCCATCAGCTTCGTTGGAGGGACGCTAGCGAGGACGATGTTAAATTTTCTTTGCACCTGAGCCTATAACCTGTTGGATGTATTACCTTTTGTAATTCGAGTTCCAAGTAAAACGCTTTGGAAAATTTTGCTTTCAGTATAGAGCGACGGTGGACAAACGCGGCTCTTTGAGCCAAATGCGGCTCTTTTCTTAGCAAAGACTGGCTCTTTTTACTTTCTCTTTGCTTAGAAGATTTTGGCTCTTTTTACTTCTTAAAATTCATATTTCCTTACTGGACATTCTTTTCCATAGTGTTGTTTTTTTTTTATTTTATTCTTATGTACACATACGCAAATTGAGGTCGGAACATTACCCGCAATTGGAGAATGAAAATTGGCTTTCTGACTTAATGCTCTTTACCGATATGATGGAACATTTGCAAAATTAGAATTTGTCTCTACAAGGAGAGAATAAAAATGTTTTTGATTTGTCGCAATTATTTTGAAGCTCTGAAACTAAACTACGTCTTTTTGTTCATGATCTCAAAAAAAGAATATTTTATAATTTTCCATGGCTAGAAAAAAATATTGCACATGATTTAAAAGCAGATTTTGAAAAAAGGTTTTCCGATTTGAAATTATTTAAATGTACGTTTGCATACTTATGTAACATAAATGAAGGATGAATATCCGAAATACTACTTTTTAAAAAAAGGGAGGAAGAAGAGTTGGAGTTTTTGGTTAGTTTCAAAACTTTAAATAAATTGCGACAAATCAAAAACATTTTTATTCTATCCTTGTAGAGACAAATTCAAATTTTGCAAATGTTCCATCATATCGGTAAAGAACATTAAGTCAGAAAGCCAATTTTTATTCTCCAATTGTGGGTAATGTTCCGATCTCAATTTGCGTATGTGTACATAAAAATAATAACATAAAAAAAAACACTATGGAAAAGAATGTCCAGTAAAGAAATACGTACTTTAAAAAGTAAAACGAGCCAAAATGTTCTAAGCAAAGAGAAAGTAAAAAGAGCCATACTTTGCTAAGAAAAGAGCCGCATTTGGCTCAAAGAGCGTTTGCCCACCGTCGATTTAGAATATACATGTGGCTCTTTTCGGCCTTGGCCTTGCCCACCCCTGGTATAGAGGTATAAAATAGATGTTTATTAATTCACAGTCAAAAAGCAAGCAAGTTAAAAAGTGCAGTCTAGAAAGACTGCAACCCTGTATGCGTGAATATTTGAGTTGACGGCAGACTTGCATTTCAACAAATGTGCAAATTTCAGATTTCTAAAAATTCGCGTTGATTTTAGTTATGTATTTAATTATGCCATTTAGTAGTGGATCGCATGGTGCTGGGGAAAAAAGCCTCGCAGTGGTAAATGTGTTGTGCCAGCAGCGCAAGGGACTTAACATAGTACACTTCAATGCTAGGAGTTTGAATAGCGAAAAAATGGACTATGTCAGGTTTGTGTTTGAATCTTCTGCTGTTGACGTAATTTGTGTGACCGAGACCTGGTTTTCACACGACTTGGATGACTTTCATTTTAACATTAATAACTACAGAACGTATAAAAAAGGTGGTGGAGTGGCAATTTTCTGGAAAAAAAAGGATTAATATGAAACCACTTCTAATGTTTGAAGGTCCAGGGGCTGAGTATTTATTTGTTAAGCTGTATGATAGTTCCACCAAAATCTCAGTGGCATGTGTTTACAATCCCCATAGATCAATAACCCTTGATTCACTGTTTTTGCCTTTGTCTTCGTACGTCGTAGATTATGATTACTTAGTTGTTTGTGGAGATTTAAATGTAAACCTTCTTGTTCGTGAGCCGTGCAGTGATAGACTACTAGATAATGTTGTTAGTGCTGGTCTCTCTGTCGTTAATATGCATGTACCTACAAGATACGCTAAGAAGTGTTGTCCTAGTTTACTTGATTATTTTATTATTTCCGATCCCACAATTGTAATCAACTTTGATCAGATAACGTTTTTGTCAGACCATGACCTTATCTTTTGTACGTTGGGCCTTAAATTTGACCGCTGCAGTACAAGTAATATTTACACGTTTAGAGATTACCGGTCACTTGACAATAATGCTATATTTTCAGAACAGTCCTGTGTTATTTGGTGTGAATGCTGGTGTCTGTCAACAGTCAATGAAAAGCTAGATCAACAATAAAGTTTTTGAGGCCTACAACAAACATATTCCAGTTCGCACCCGCAAAGTTAGTTCAACATCATATCCGTGGTACAGCCGTAAGGTTTTAGCTGCAATTAAAGCACGCAATAAAATCTACCGTGCATGGAAAAAGAAAAGGGGTGATACAGACTGGGAGTCTTATAAAGCTGTAAGGAACTTGGCTACTAAGATTATTAAAATTGAGAAATGCAAGTTCTTTTCGTCACGACTTGATCCAGCACTTCCAAATAATACTTTGTGGAGAAACCTAATGTTACGTAGCACCTCACAATAACTACGCTTACCTATTGTGCTCCGCCTGCAATCTTCGGATACGAATGTTGTGTAGCATTGGTGTCCACTTTGTGAGTAATTCCTCAAAACGTTAGGAATTTCGGGTGCGCTTGAGTATTTTTTGAGGATTTTTATTTTGAGGAATTTTCTCTCGATATATTTGCAGATAACAAATGCAATCATGTTTTACACAAGACAGTTGTTTAATCCCTATGTAACGTTTTGAACAAAAAGCTTTCCGAAGCTTTATAAAGAGCGAAATACACTACACAAGCGGCTTGTCAAACATTCTTCAAACCTACTTTTCCCATTTCGCCATACACCATGCAAACATGACTCGTCCAAGCAAAGAATTTTAGTTTTATTCCGGTTCACAATGTAAAAGGATTTGGTTTTCTTCGATTTTTCTCTCTTGCGTCCTCATTCGGAAAAATTCCGTTGCGAATGAAGTGATTTTATCATACACAACGTAAGCGGTTTGATCAAACGTCAACATGGCGGCCAGAAAATCAAAAAATTTTGATTTTTGTTCACATTTCCCTCCAACGGCCTGTCAAACCTTCAAACACAACATAATAGCTTTAAGGAAAGGGATATTTCTCTTGGTTTGTCAAGCCGCTTGTGTAGTGTTTTTCGCTCTTAAGCACATCTGCCTTTGCTGCTAAATATTCAAAATTCCATCGTTATATTTTCAACTTATGTATTTTGAACTTGCAAAATCTCGGTAACGAATGGAGAGAACACGCATTGTTCGATCATAAGGATATTCATATTGATTCTTCATTAGATCATAAAATTATAGGAAAAAAGTTTTTGAAGTAAAAGATTCTTCAGGTTCATATAAGTTCCCCAATTAAAAAAAATTATATCTGCCTTGCTAATATAGCCCTTTTCTAATGCTTCAGTGGAACGTATATTTAGTAGTTTAAAAATGTGTAGGACTGACTTGAGGACCAGATTGAGCACTGATACAGTTTCAGTAGTTTTACATATATACAAAGAAAGGCATACAAAATAACGATGGTACTTTGTTTGAACCTCAAGAACAAATTTATCAATTGAATTGGAGAATGTAATTAATTTTTACACTAAGTACCTATAAATAGTATGCAGTACACAATACTCATATCTGTAGTAAGAATATTTTGAGTAATTTGTTCGGATTTTGTGGATTTTTCATTTTATTTTTTTTTTGAGGAGTTTGGTAATTTTTTTGTGGCAACACTGTTGTGTAGCACCGCACGCACAATAACTATGCTTAACCGGGAGCGCTGGTGCTCCGGCCGTTCCTTAAGGTGGTCAATCCAACAGACGTGGTAGAATGGGGCTGTGCCGACGTCTAGCACAAATAAGGCATACTTTTTTTGTAAATTTTTACTGCTGCTGTCTTAAATCACCGAACACTGCCTTTGCTGCTTTTAACCCACACGCGTGACTACTTTACGCTTTAAAAAAAGCTTTTCTTTTTTTTCCAAATATTTAATTTATTTTCTTAACTTCGGATGACCGTTTCAATTAAAGGTCGAGTAAGTAATGAATTTTTATATTTAACTAAACTGACTCTTCGGCTCAAGCGAAAATTAACTGTTTTTGATATGCCACATTATGAGAGTGCTGAATAGCGTTGCCATATCAATAGGGTTGTCCTTTCATCACCCTCCTTGCGAAAGATTATTGTAAGGTGATCAGGCTTACAATAATCTATTGCTCCAAGAGGCGATGGCAAATTGGTGTGGAGGAATGAGATGCATAATCAAAAGATTATTTCGTTCCGCTCTTAACTCATTCGACATATCAATTTGTAGATATGTACAAAATTCACAAAAAAAAAATTTCAGTTGAACTAATAAAGCCATTATTTTGTCTTAATTAATTAGTTAATAATTAATGTTAATTAACTAATTCTAGTAATTTAATCTACCGATTTAGCTTTATAAAATATAGTAAAGATTTTTTTGAATGTAATCGTAACAATTTCCTTATTTACTACTTTCAATGATGTACGTAATTATTTTATAGGAGCTAAAAACGAAAAATGACACTGAAGATGGCACAACGCCGAAACCGGTTTGTCTCCAAACCAAATTTGACAAGGGATGACGGAAAATCGTTCCACATTACATCGCTAAAATTTATGTTTGTTTATTTTATATATTTTGCAAAAAATTTCCTTTACAAAGTGAAAGATATGTATACTACCCAAAAATTAATTTTGATTTGATTTCAGATGAATAAATATAAGTAATGTAGCAATTTGTGTTAATTTTTTTTTTTTTGTTGTTTTTACAGTAATTAATGTTTAGGCTATTGGTAAGTTTAATTCATTGGTGTAGCTTAATATTTAAACATTATAGCTAAGTACATTATATTTGTATACGCGTATATGACGTGGAAAATTCATATTTAATTAAATTGAGCAATTTCGTAGAAAAAGCATATTGCATGTTTAAAAATTCATAAAAATATGTTAGTGACCTTTTGAATTCGGTTTTTGTGAACCGTTTTTAATTTATGTTTGGTTTTATTGAAAACCGTAATATTTACACCGTCTACTTTTTGTACAACGTGCGGCACCTGATATTTGCATTCGTGTTTGACTCTGGGCTCTTTTTGTATTAGAACTAGACTAGATCGTGTTCTTTAATTTGTACTGGACGAGAGTGTCTATCGCATCAATTTTTGCTACGGGCTTTATGTTTATTAATTAATTCTTT
Source organism: Rhagoletis zephyria (assembly GCF_001687245.7). Taxonomy (NCBI): domain Eukaryota; kingdom Metazoa; phylum Arthropoda; class Insecta; order Diptera; family Tephritidae; genus Rhagoletis; species Rhagoletis zephyria. Next base: position 58,358 of record NW_016158298.1, on the reverse strand, counting down.
GGCTATTGCATGTGATTTTTGCATACGGTATTTCACCTCTTTCGCATAGTTTTCAACGTTGTATATCGGGAGTATCTTTTATTTTCGCAATTCGTGCGGTAAAGTTTCTTTTTTGCTGAAAACTAGTTCGAAAGGAGTGAATTTGTTATCAAAAACGGTATTAGGCGTTGTATTATGTAGAAAGGTGAAATATTTCAAATAAGTGTCCCAGTTAGAAAATGTTTCGCTCAAATATTCGTTTAAACTCTATGGTTCCGTTCAATCGTTCCCACTGTTTCGTGATGGTGTGCTGTTGAAAAGTTGTGTTTTATATTTAAAAGTTTTGTAAGTAAGTGTATTAATATGTAACCTTCAAAAATAGCTGAAGCCACAGTTTTGGCACTTTTGTCTGGTATCGCGATAGTTACTAAATATTTTGCGAGATCGCAGATTATGGTGACAGCGAACTTGTTACCACATCGCGTATCTGGCAAAAGGCCTATTGTGTCAATAATTACTTCCTCAAAAGGTTTACTAGGTGTTGGTGTTAAAACAAGATTTTCTCTGTTTTTGGGTTTAACTTTGTTCAGTAAACATTTCTCACAACTTTTTACGAATTTTGATATATCACGGGTCATGTTTTTCCAAAAATATTTTGTACGGATTTTTGCATATAACCTATTGAGATGGCAATGTCCTTCACTTCGTTGAGTCGTTATGGTAGATTGTCATAAGTTAATGTTTCTTTTCATCGTCAGTCGCTGTTTCGACAGGATCTGTTAATATAATATGTAATGTCTTTAAAATATTATTTCCTCGATTTTGAAATGATGGAAAAATTCATCGTCTTTTGGCCATTCAATCCAAGTTTGAAATTGGTAATATTAACCAATTTTTGGTTGATTTTTCTCACAGTGTATATCAGTATAGATGGTAAATTAAAAATATTTTTTAATTAAATGTTTCCCATGGGAAAATGTTTATGAATAGTTTTTTTTAAATAATTGCAGGCATTTGAAATTAATTTCAAGTCTTGAAAAGTTTTTTTCTTTCAATTATCTTTTATTTAAAAAAGGGGAAACTTGCATTCGGTTCATATTTGGGCTCTCAAAATTGATTTGTCCACAACAACCTTTTGCCCCACTGTGCGCCGCAGTCTCAAAAAAAGTTGGTTATCGTAATTCGATGGTTGTATTAATTTAGAATCACGCCGCTGTCTCAAAAAAATTGGATATATTAATTTGATGCTGCTCGGTTTTTCCCCCCCGCTGCAGTCTCGTAAAAGTTTTATTTAAAAATTATTTAAGTAGCGTTTTTGGTGTGCCGCTATACTACGGCCTCCCGCGCTGCTGTCTCCTAATACTCGAAATATAGCGTGAGTATGCCGCTATGCGAGTGGTCGCGTGGGGTACTGCACTAGTTTTATTGTGTACCTCTGTTCAGCTGGTGTTCTGCCTAAACGCGACCGCAGCATGCCCATTTACAGTAAAAATATTGTGACTGTTATAACGTTTATACGCACGCATTATTTGCAAATAACAATTTGCAAAATGGTAAACTTTGCCGTTTTAACGCTGAGTTAATTTTTTATTTGCAAATACCTAAATCACGCAAATAAGTATTGATTAGTGGTACTATTTGCAAATAAGCGCAAGACGCTGCCATTCTTAGGTTAATTTTCTTTTTCGATGGTCATCTTATTGCCTTTTTATAATTAACGACGTTGCCATTTTTAACTTTATTTTCCTTTTCGATGGCCATATTATTGCCTTTTTATAATCAGGCAATATTAAAAAAGAATTTTTCACCATCGAATAAACAGTGAGTTAGGTATTTACAAAAAAATTTTCAAAAATCAACGCGATTTCTTAGAGGTTCGAAATTTGCACATTATTATACTAAAATTTAATGGGCTACAAAAGTGCATAGCTGAGTTCTTTTTAGAAATTCGTATTAAAAAGTTCGCGATTTTGCTGAAGATTTGCATATTTTTCTTAAGTTAAAAGAGACATACGCTCACTTTTGGGAGTAACTGTACATATATATAGAAATCAGCTGCATTTTATTTTAGAGTTAAAAAAATAAATTGAAAAATAAATAAAATAAATATACATAAGTATAAGAAAGTCCCCTTAAATACCTATCCACTAAACCTAAGATCATAAAAATAGACATTCGGGCAGGTTCTGCACACTTCCGAGTGATTTCAACCCCTACCAATTTGAATTCCAAGCGAGTTTGATTGAAATTCACTTGAAAGTGAATTGCAGAACCTGCCTGATTATTACAGATTTTATAAGCATTTTTTATATATTACATATAACATATAACCTCAAAACTTCAAAGTCCGATAAAAAATCAATTCGACGTGACCCAAGAAAAATGAAGACATCCTCAAAATCAGGAAACCAAAACACATAAGATACACTTTTCAAACCTCTTGGATTTATTTTGCTGTTGTGCCGTGTTATTTACTACATGTTGTCTGACAGTTATGTCTTGAGATATTCTTTCATAAAACTCTTAATTTCCACTTAAGGTTGCATTATTATTTTTATAATCATATCTAATGCTAATGCTACTTTGTAACACCAAAAAGTCTTGTCCCACTGACCGCTGGTAACTTCCTGAAAGGTATACGTATTTTCTTGAAAATAATTGGTAAAATAAAAGTATTAACGGTTGTTCTCTTTTAATGTTGAAATGAAATATGGCCTTTGTTAATTCAAATTGTAGGCATTTAGAGTTTATAAATAGTTTTGGATAAAAAGATATAAAAGTAAAAAAAATATCGTTGCGTTACACCGTGGCACTTCCACATCACCTCCCCTACTCGCCCCTCAACTCCAACTCCCTCTCTCGTGCTGCCAGATCGCTTACAGCTCGGCCTTTCCTGACATTCGTCCTCTCGGACGAGTCGTCCTCGGAGTTGGATTCATCGGTCTCGTCGCTGTAATCCAACTCGGGCGCAGATGAACACCATGGCTTCATGTGGTCACTGGAAAACACGTTAACATACCGTCGCCTGGTATGTTGTGCATCCGGTAAATCCTCTATGATGTATCGGTCGTAATCTAGTACTTTGGTGACAAGGTATGGGCCTTTATACTTCTAATTTGTGCCTTTCGCCGGTAGCCCCTGGAACATGGTCGACGACTACCAACTGTCCTTCATGGTATTGATATGGTGGCAGATGTCGCTGATCATATCGCTGTTTCCACTTAAGACGTTCAGCTTCAATGTTCGCTTTCGCTGTTTCTTTTTTGGAACTCTGTTCTTGCTCCTCCAATGGTAATGGATCGTCGTGTACCACCTGAATTAAACGATTTTCGGTTACGTTACGTAGATTGAAGTTAAACACGAGTTCATTCGGACAGACGTTTGTAGTAGAGTTGCGCTGTGAGTTTATCGACCACTGGATCGTTGGCAGTGTCGAGTCCCACTCGTTTGAACTTTTCGTAGAACTTCTCATTGACGCAAGGATGGTTCGGTTTACACGCTCGGCTTGGCCATTTGCTCTTGGCGTACGAACGGCATTCTTCACTTGTTGTATGCCATACGCAGATATAAATGCTTCAAATTCTTTTGAGGTGTATGCGGTTCCTCGATCAGTCCTGATCTTTACCGGTTGTCCAAAGATAGAAATTACTTTCCGCAGCAAGTTGAGTACACAAGACGTTTTAGTACTCCTTACTGGTTCCAACAAGGTATATTTTGTGAAAGCGCATACAAGTACTATGACGTGCTGGTTGCCTCGTTTGCTTCTAGGAAACGGACCTAGATGATCCATATGAACCGATCTGAACGGAATTGGAAGCACTTCCATTACGTGCATCTGGCTTTCTTTTTTTCCACCTTTCAGTTTATTGAAGCAGCATTCCGGACATGACGCGATATACGACTTGACATAACGTCTCATCCGTTTAAACCAAAAATCTTTACTGATGCGATTCAGAGTTTTTTCAACTCCAAAATGCCCGGCATCATCGTGGCACGATTTTGTTATTCGCTACCTTATAGCACGTGGTACGACTAACTTTCGTTCGCTACCCAATTTCCGGAAAAGTCGACTTGCAAGCATTTCATAGTCATCCTTCATCTTTTCGGCGTTTGGTGAACTTGTGTTCTGAAGCGTTTGTACAATTTCTTTAAGCTCCGGATCTTCCAATTGGACGGCATAGACCCAGTCGTTATTCTGATGATGGTTTACCAATAAAACCCGGTCTGCTACTGAGGGTGGCTCAACTGGTGGTAAAGATGTTGACCGACTCAAACCGTCCACGTGTTGCATCTTCGCACCCCGTCGATAACACTCAAAGTTATATTCCCGCAGCCTTAACAACCATCTAGCTATTCGTGGTGGAAGCGGGGTTGTAGCTTTGGTAGTTGCCACTGCGTTGCAGTCCGTGATAACGTGGAATTGCGTCCCCAACAAATACATCCGGAACCTGTCCACCGCCTCGACGATAGCTAGTACTTCCAACTCATGACTAGCGTATCGCTTCTCTGCATCGTTGCATTGTCGACTATAAAACGATACCGGCTTCCACCCCTCAGCACTCTCTTGCAGCAACATGCCGGCTAAACCATGGCTACTTGCATCTGTGTGAACTTCGTGACGTTTCTCACATCATAAATCACTAATACCGGCTTGCTGGATATCGCTGACTTCAATTGCTGGAAAGCATCCTCTTGCTGATGCTGCCACCCAAAAGGGGTGTTCTTTTTAAGGAACTTAGTTATCGGTTCTGCAATGTGGCTGTAGCGTTCAACAAACTTCCGGAAAAATCCGGTGAGTCCCAAAAATTGCCTGACATCCGTAGCTGTTTTCGGTCGTGGAAACTTGTTAATCGTTTCGGTCTTCTCCTTACCAGGATGTATGCCATTTTCGTTGACATGTCCAGAAATTTGACTTCCGTGTCCAAGAACGCACACTTAGAGGGTCGTAACGTGAATCCCGTACGCCTAATTACTTCTGAAAACTCTTCCAACACCTGCGTGCCCTCAGCTACCGTTGGTGTTGCAATGATTACCTCGTCCACATAACTAATTATTCGTTTTCGGTATTTGAGGCCTGCGATTAGTTGAAGTACCATCTCTTGGAAATACATTGGCGCGTTAACCAACCCAAACGGCATTACATTATGTTCGAAGAGCCCGTCATGCGTAAGAAATGCTGTATATTTCCTGCTATTCTCCTCGAATGGTATTTGATAATATCCGGCAGTCATGTCTAGAGTTGTAAAATATCGCCCACCGGCGAGCTTCGCCAACTGCTCCTCGACAATAGGCATAGGAAATTGCTTCTTTACCGTCACTGCGTTCAAAGCCCTATAGTCGACGCACATACGACTTTCTCCGTTGCTTTTGCTTACTAAAATCACCGACGCTGCATGCGGCGACGTACTTCTCCGAATTATATTATTATCTAAAAGTTTCTTTAAAATCGTAGTTAGTTCCTCTTGTCGTGCTAATGGAACTTGATATCGCTTGCCCACAACTGGCTTCCCCGACGTTACTTCGATTTTCATTGCCGTAGTGTTACATTTACCAAGCGCAGTTACATCTTCGGCGAAACAGTTCGAGAATTTGTCCAACAAATTATAAATTTCGTTACGGTCTGTTTCTTCAAGGCTCTCGTTAACATTAAACTTATCCTGCCTCTTTACTTGCAGCTGTAGAACACCCGCATCTATGATCACTCGTTTGTTCTTGCTGCAGAGAACGTCTCTGCCCAGCAATATATCGTAACTTAAAACATCGTCTGGTACTACATGTAGTTGAGCGTTTACCAGTTCGTTGCTCAACTGTAATTCGACTTCAATTTTCTCAGTTCACTTCACCAATGAACCGCCAAATCCCTCAAACCGTTTAAACGTAGGAATACGTTTGCCTGCTATACCTGCCGCCGTTGTCTGTTTAATCAGAGAATGATCGCTTCCGGTGTCAACTAAAGCTTTGACCCCTTCGCCACCCAAACAAACGTGTTCTACAATCGGAGGAGCCACTTTGTCATCGTTGCTGTTCGTTTTAACTTCCGCTACCGTAGATTTTACAGACGCTCTACAGTCTTTCGACTCGTGACCCGGCTTACAATATTTATCACATCGTGGTTTCTTAGATGGATGTGGACATTTTATAGCGATATGCCCAAACTCGTTGCAGTTAAAACATTTCGGTCCACGCTGACCTACTTGCTGACGTTCGCCCACATTAAGCGTATCTGCAGGCTTTGCTGTAGATTGTCGTTGCACATTCGTCTGCTGAACTGTTGATACATTTTGTAATGACCGCAAGAGATCGGTTGTCGTGCGGAAATTCATCGCTAACAAAGTACGTGTTAACTGTGTATCATTAAGACCATTGATGAGGTAAAAATTTATAGACCCATCATCCAAGGACCCTCGTCTGGCAATTGCGAGAATAGCATAGTAGTACTCCATCAGAGACTCTCCACATTTGCGTTTACGTTGCGCCAAGTCTCTATGAATATCAGCAGCATTAACCGTATACGGAAAATCGTTAATCCGCATACTCACGAAATTAGCCCATGATTGGAACACGGGCTGCGCTATGCCCCTCATTTTGTGCTGCACCGCGAACAAGATCGTTTCTTCACTCCATCCGTACATACGTTGCAGTTGTTCTACTTTCGAAACAAATTGCTCGGACGATAGAGATTTCTTTAACGGCTCGAACTCTGGCAAATACCAATTACGTCGCGCATGTTTGGGTGTGCTTGTGCTGGCATTAATATTGTTGCTGACTGTAAAAATTCCCTCACGTTGTGTGCCTAATTACCGTCGACCTCAGTTATTGGCAGTTGCACACTTGATTTAATCTCGCTTACTGACCGTGCCAAACCCGATACCACCTCCTTCAATTCGCTGATAGATTTTAACCACGGCTCCATTTCGTCGACTTCATCCATGTCAATTTCGTCACCTCCTAAAGCTTCAATTAGCGTGGCAAGTTATCTCTTCGCAAGAGCGTATTCAGTTGCGTGACATTAAGACTTTCCAATTTCACTCTCATTTCGCCAGAAGTGCTTGAAATTTGTTTCTTATTAAAAAAAATATTACTATTTCTTCACACGCCTATCTATCTGTTCGTAGCGTTGATCTTTTTTTCCCCTAATTTGCGTTGCGTTTTCACAGATGTCGTTTTTCGCCTTTCGTTGCTTACACGCGTTCCTGTGTATCTCGTTTCAACTTCTTTTCTCTGCCTCTGCTCGTTGCTGATTTGACCGTCGTGTCGTCGTTGCTGCGTAGCAGAGCCGTTGCTCTTCCAAGTACAATTTTAAAAATTCAAGTCCGTTTGCGCGTTGAAATTCTCAATTTTCATTCTCGTTGTATCGACCGCTTCGCTATGCAGCTCGTTGCTCTCTCGATCTGCCTGTCTGTGACTTCGTTGCTGCCCTACTGCTCGCCGTTGCTTCACCTATTGCCGTTGTTATTACGTTGCGCAGCAGAGTCTTGTTTTGTTACTTTTGCACTGATTAAAATTCCTATGAATTTCAGAATCTCGTTTTCGTCCCCTGTGTGAATCGTCGAAGCAAAAAAGTTGTTCCCTTTTTTCGCTGTCCTTCGCTGAACTATCTTCACGTACTTTTGTGCACGCAGTTCGTTGTTCAGCCGCTGCTTTTTATCATTTTAGATGCTGAAAGGATCCGTAGATTCTATGAAGGATTTGCGCTTTTTGCGAAGGCTGTTCCTTAATGTGCAATGGGGTACAGCCGTTCTTCTGGTTACAGTTGCATGGGTATACTCAATCCCGACTATTGCGTCCTCGTTCGCGCACTCTGGGGAACGTTAGCAACCCATGTGCGAGACGCGGTAACCAACCCAAGTGGAGCCTTGGGTCACGGAAGAAAGAGAGGGAGCTTGGGTGGAGCCACTCCGATTTATTCGGTTTAAGGACTCACTAAAGTCAGCAGCGTCTGTTCACCAGTAGGTGCGGCTGCAAGCGGGTGTCTGTCTTGCAGAAAGCAGCTGGCTATATAAACGTGTATCCAGTTGAAAAGCCACCCATCCCAGCGCTGGGCTTGTTACCCGCCTCAGATGACTGCCCCCCAAACTTTGACGACCCTCATTGCTCAAAAGTTCAACTTAAATTGATTGCCCTTATACTATTATGTTAACTGCGTTCATCAATATTTTTTTATTTCGTGCTAAATATGGCGAACTTTTTCTTTCGTCTGACACCCATATTTTTATACTGTATTTCAGCTACCTAATTTCCTTAATTAAAGAATATTTGATTTTTAAGCTGGCAACCCTTTTACGTGTAGTTTAGAAGTTTTCAAAGCCATTTCAATTGATACCCATTATATAATATCTAATTCATTTAATTAGGTAAATAATTTAATTTTGGTGGCAAAAAAATTAAACTTTATTGCACATCTACAGCTCAATCCCTGTAAACTTCCAATAAGATTAGCTTTACACGCGTAAATTAAATGTGTATAACAAAAAGCTTATTTCAAGTTTTTAAAAGCAAATATTTTATGATTGTTTGACGGGTATATGCCAGGGATGAAAATGTAGGCACAATTGTACCTTTTCCGACGTTTGATAACTTAAAGGTACATTAGGTACAGTCACTAGATTTTAGATACAATCATCTTTTGATCAGATGCATTTTTAGTTATTTTTTCCTTTTTCCTTTACCGTGCTAATATATTTACTTGTAGGCACGGGAAAAGCTTCGACCAGCAAACACAGTCTCTAACGGTAGAGAAATTTGGATTAATGCATTAGATAACTAGGGTAATTCTCTAATCGTTCTCGAGTCGATGACGAAGTTAGAGAACTACATTAGAATTAGATTCGAGAACGGTTAGAGAAACAACGCAAATTCAAATAAATGTAAATAAAGGGTGAACACACCAAAACTGCGACACTTAGAAATTACTACCAGAAACACACTAGAAGGCTTTGAAATTATTTTTTTTTTATATTATACAACTTGGAAGTTTAGATGTTATTAAAATGTTAAAATATTAGTTATTATTTACTCCATATGCAAGTGATCGGTATTTTCACCGCACACGCGCCATCATGTTCTGCACGACTGCATCATCGACTTTACGCGATGCGCACAACTGCTTTGTTTTGCACTCTTCAAAATTTTTCACTGTTTCACCTGTTTTCTTCAAGATTCCTTTGACAATGGACCAATATTCCCCAATAGGACGTGGCTCTGGGCTATTAGGTGGATTGAAGTCGTGAACTACAAAATTGATGTTATTTGCATTATACCACGGCAATGTGTCCTTGGCATAGTGGCAGGTTGCCATGTCCGCCTAGAACAGTGGCCTACTCCTTATCTGTTGGTAAATGACAGAAGACGCCTTTTGAGGCACTCATCCCGATAAACTTGATCATTCATTGTCCCGGATGGGAAAAAAGGGGTGCTCTTACGGCCACAGGAACAAATAGCTTGCCAAACGATGTGGTTTTTTNATATTTTATGATTGTTTGACGGGTATATGCCAGGGATGAAAATGTAGGCACAATTGTACCTTTTCCGACGTTTGATAACTTAAAGGTACATTAGGTACAGTCACTAGATTTTAGATACAATCATCTTTTGATCAGATGCATTTTTAGTTATTTTTTCCTTTTTCCTTTACCGTGCTAATATATTTACTTGTAGGCACGGGAAAAGCTTCGACCAGCAAACACAGTCTCTAACGGTAGAGAAATTTGGATTAATGCATTAGATAACTAGGGTAATTCTCTAATCGTTCTCGAGTCGATGACGAAGTTAGAGAACTACATTAGAATTAGATTCGAGAACGGTTAGAGAAACAACGCAAATTCAAATAAATGTAAATAAAGGGTGAACACACCAAAACTGCGACACTTAGAAATTACTACCAGAAACACACTAGAAGGCTTTGAAATTATTTTTTTTTTATATTATACAACTTGGAAGTTTAGATGTTATTAAAATGTTAAAATATTAGTTATTATTTACTCCATATGCAAGTGATCGGTATTTTCACCGCACACGCGCCATCATGTTCTGCACGACTGCATCATCGACTTTACGCGATGCGCACAACTGCTTTGTTTTGCACTCTTCAAAATNTTTGAGCTGTAGAACATCTCAATGAAGCTTTCCGCTTTACCTTTTGTACGAAAAACTGCGATCTGCGTGCGGATTTTGCAACATAACGCAACAAAATCTTCGGATCTCGCGAAAACGCACTGAGGACCTGCCGAGCACTGTTTTTATCACTTTGACCATGCTAACCCCCGCTCCCTGGTTTTCTCGTAACTGCCTGGCCTTATTTGTACCGATTAAAACCCGTCAAATTGTCGAATAGTGCAATCTTTAATTTTTTAGCAATTTTACGTGTACTTAAGGCCGGATCATTTATAAACTCGTGCAAAATGGTTTGTCTCGTTTCTAACTCGGTTGCCATTTTTAACTCAACTAGGAATCAAATTCAAATGAAATTTCTTCTACGTCCAACTAAGGTCATGGTCAGCTTATGGTATTTGAATTTCAAAATATTGAATTCGTTTTAGGTAAGTTATAAGCTTCCCAAAGTGTCGCAGTTTTGGTGTGTTCACCCTTTAAGCAATATTCCAAATTAATGAATTATAAATTATTTTTAAGTTCAAATCTATATACATATATAATACGCGAAGGCATTTCTTGTGCAGCATAAAAGATCTGCACCGTTGCTTCGAGTTTCAAAAATGAGGTGTCAAATTAAAGGGCTTGAGCTGTAGATGTGCAATAAGGTTTTGCTTTTTTCGAAAAGAGTTTCCACCTCTTAAATAATTACACTCAAGTTATTACGAAATCAATGCCCTCAAATCTGTACCTTTCATTCGATTTGCAAAAGTGAGGTATCAAATTAAAGGGCTTAGGGTGCGGATATTCAATAGGGTTTTACTTTTTAGAAAAGCGTTGCTACCTGTTATAGAAATTAAGCTCAAATAATTTAAAAGGTTACATCAATTATTACAACATGGGTATCAATCGAGGTGGTTTTGAAAAGGCTCTATAACTTAACTACGTATAGGAGGGTTGCCACATGTTTAAAAAATGTAATTAAATTTTGATTAAAGGAATTTGGGAAGTGAATAAGGTATCGCTATATGGTTGTCAGACAAAAGGGGTTTAAGAAGGTAGTAGTTTGAAAATATTTTGAATAGGGTTGCCACCTATTTGAGAAGTCTAATTGAACTATTTTTTATATGAAATATTAATGATGGATGTCAAATGCAAGAACTTCAATAAATACTTAGAACATTTTTGATGTGTTTGAGGATTGGCCCAATGCAAAGGGCTAAACTTAAATTATTTAATAAGTTAAATGAATTACTAACCGATGGTTATCAATGGAAATGGGTTTAAAATCCTTTGTTTAAGAACTTTATTTAGGGGGGTCGCCACATGTTTAAAAAATAAATTTCCAATAATTCATCAGTTACTTGAAATATTTATAACAATGTCAGACGAAAAATATTTTAGGACATTTTAGTTCGAAAATAATTTTTAATAGGGTTGTCGTTATATGTTTATCAATAGAACGAGCGTTAAGAAATCTTTACATTGAACATTTGTTTTTTTTTTTTTTTTGAAAAAATTAAGCTCAAATTATTTAATAAGTTAAATGGATTGTCAAAAGATGGATATCAATCGAAATGGGTTTGAAAATAATTTATTTCTAAACTGTATTTAGGAGAGTTGCCATGTGCTTAAAAAATTAAATTCGAAATTCGGCGAAAGATTTTAGTTTGAAAATACTTTTAAAGGGGTTACCACCTGTTTGAAAAGTCGAATTTGTTTTACTTATAAGAAAGATACATATATGAAATATCGAAATATTAGTGTCAAACGAAAGAGTTTTAAGAAAACTATAGGCTCATAATATTTTTAATTAGAGTTGCCATCTATTTTTTTTTTTTTTTTGAAGGTCATCACATCTACACCATTATTTCGAATTTCCAAAATGAGAAGTCAAATTAAAGAACTGGGATTCTACATAGATGTGCACAGGTTTTATTTTTTGGAGTTACAGGGAGATTTGAAATTTGATGAAATGAAAACCGACACCATGTGAGACCTCTCATCACTGAGAAATGGTTTAGATTAATCATTAGGAATATTTTTAGAGGTTTTTGAATAGGGTTTCACCTGTTTAAAAAATTTAATTATATGTTGGCGTTTTGGCGCCACGCGGGTTCACTACTAATCCATTATTATTTCATTGCGAATAANTAAAAAATAAATTTCCAATAATTCATCAGTTACTTGAAATATTTATAACAATGTCAGACGAAAAATATTTTAGGACATTTTAGTTCGAAAATAATTTTTAATAGGGTTGTCGTTATATGTTTATCAATAGAACGAGCGTTAAGAAATCTTTACATTGAACATTTTTTTTTTTTTTTTTTGTTGAAAAAATTAAGCTCAAATTATTTAATAAGTTAAATGGATTGTCAAAAGATGGATATCAATCGAAATGGGTTTGAAAATAATTTATTTCTAAACTGTATTTAGGAGAGTTGCCATGTGCTTAAAAAATTAAATTCGAAATTCGGCGAAAGATTTTAGTTTGAAAATACTTTTAAAGGGGTTACCACCTGTTTGAAAAGTCGAATTTGTTTTACTTATAAGAAAGATACATATATGAAATATCGAAATATTAGTGTCAAACGAAAGAGTTTTAAGAAAACTATAGGCTCATAATATTTTTAATTAGAGTTGCCATCTATTTTTTTTTTTTTTTTTGAAGGTCATCACATCTACACCATTATTTCGAATTTCCAAAATGAGAAGTCAAATTAAAGAACTGGGATTCTACATAGATGTGCACAGGTTTTATTTTTTGGAGTTACAGGGAGATTTGAAATTTGATGAAATGAAAACCGACACCATGTGAGACCTCTCATCACTGAGAAATGGTTTAGATTAATCATTAGGAATATTTTTAGAGGTTTTTGAATAGGGTTTCACCTGTTTAAAAAATTTAATTATATGTTGGCGTTTTGGCGCCACGCGGGTTCACTACTAATCCATTATTATTTCATTGCGAATAAATTTAATACAAATTTTGCAAACAATGCGTTTTATTTAATAAAGCAAAACAGCAGTTTGAAATTCAGATTCGAATCCCATTAGAGTTCAACATTAGAATTCGATTAGAGAATTAATATTTTCTCGCGTCGAGAACTATGTCCCATTTTTGTTAAGATCGCTATGATTCTCCATAGTTTTTCGAGTCGTTCTCTAACGTTTGAGATCGGAGAATGTGGCTAGTTCTCCAATCATTCTCTAATCGATAACTAACCTCAATGTTTACTGGGCGCTTTCTTTCATTTTGAAGAATAAACAATTCTAAAGAAAAGTGGCCAAAAGGAAGATATTAAAAAAGTCATATTATGTATTATCTTAAACATTTTACATTGCATGTAGAGCAGTCACTACGAAAAACTAACACTTTACTTAGCTATTCTCAAATTCGTAATTTTTTCTATTAATTTTAACGCTTATTTTCACTTAGTCAAATTCAATGGCATTTGCGGGCAAAAGAGTGAAAACAAATTGTCAAATGGGACTAAAAAATGGTCTATTGATTGATTTAGATCAGAATAGGCCTTCAGGCGACGGCTGCCTTATGCTGGAGAGTGGCCAAGTTCTCGAGTCGGAAGACCGCCCTCTTTTTACGAAATTGACTTTTTGTTTTATGGTCTGATTATGCATTCTTCGCATAACTTCGCATAAATTGCAAACTGTCAGGGGAAAATCTGTTGTTCACGTAGGGTAACGTGGAATTTTAAATATTTTCAAAAGCTAATATTTTGAAAAGTTTTGAACCAATTTTCAAAGTATGGATATGATTGAAAAAGTAATTGAAAGTATTTTGATTTAGCATTAAAATAAAAATTATTTTATTAAAAATTGTTTTTTCTTAAAAAAATACGTAATTAATTATATTAAAAGATATGCACAAGATAAGAAATAGCATATAAACACCTTTAAATATATGATTTATAATAAAAAAATCTTTGATAATCTCACTAAGTATTAAAATATGATTTTATATGTTAAAAAAAAGTTCTGCAGGCGAACATTTGGAAGAAAATATCGCGCTTCTTTTTTTTCAAATTTTCATTTTATATTAAAATATCAATACTAAAGCGATGCAAATATACCATCAGAAATACTCTTCACATGTGTACATGAGTAAATGGAACATATGTTTTAGAGTACTTAAAAAGATAGGAACAAAAAAGGAGAACATCATAAATTTGAGGAACTAAGCAATGTTACACAGTCAAAAATTTGGGTTTAATTTTTAAACCGCGCTGGGACTACTGCATTTTTTAGTTTTTTATAGTCTACTTTTTAAACCAGTCAATAGTTTTAAGAAATTTTTAATATATTCTGGTTTAAATTTTAGTCCAAAAAGTTCGTGGTTTAAAAATCAAACCAAAACGTTTTAATTCTAGTTTCTAGGTTTCATATATAGAAAATTTGGTTTAAAATCTAAACCGAAATAGAAAATGTTTGCACACTGCGAAATGTGGTGTTGATTCAAACTCAATATATGAAAGCACATTTACATGCGTGGCTGAAGCTGAGTGTGCAAAGATGCTTGATACAATTGGTTGCTACCAAGGCTGTCCGGGTTCAATCCCCATCAGACGGAGCATGAAATTTAAGATTTTTTTTATTCTTAATTACGAAAATGTTTGCGTTTAAAATTTAAACCGAACTGTTTAAATTCTAAACCCAACATTTGTGCTCTCTTTTTTTTAAACTTGGAAGGTTTGTATTTGAAACTGGAATTAGTTTGGTCATATATGTAGTCCAAAAAGTTTAAAAGTGAAACCGAAATTTTTAACCGTGTACTCAACAGCGCTCTGCTACATAAAACATTGTTCCGCTTTTCCAGAGTACTTGAGTATGTTGATTGCATTCAGTAGTATTTGAAAACTTCATAGGAAGTATAGGAATACTTATGAAGTTTTTTCTTTTAAAATATTAGCATTTAATTAATGTTAAGAAAAGGCATACATTTTCTTTTTATTCCAATATATACTTATGGTGCATTTACATGGTATAAATCTGTTCATAAGCCGTATGAATTTTCCTATAAAAGAAGCACCAACTCTATGAAGAAATGAGTGACAGCGATATATATTTAACAATTTTGACTTGTATACTTGACAATACTTTTATTGTAAACAACAAATAAAAAAATTGTATTTTGTGCTAGCTTCGAAACTAGAAGCTTATTTTTTTGTTAAATGTGCTTTAAAAACGACCTACTTCCAATAAAGCCTTGTGGATTGCTATTTTTCCATATTTGCATTGCTTCCATTGAAACATCTTTGTGCAAAGACAGTTTTTTGCTCAGAATCGCTTGTTTACGAAACGTTTGGCATAAGTTGAAACCATAGGGATACCGTTTTCTTCCGTTTCTCAGTGGACTTTATACTTGAAAAGGCACCAAGATATGTATGCAATACTTCTACATATCTTCGTTTAAAGTACAAAACCGCGCATCAAGGAAATGCAAAACCTCGTATGTGAGGTTGCCTAAATTTTATAGGAGTGAAACTTGTCCTAATTAAAAACGGGTCTCTCTTTTAAACTTAATAATCTTCTCTCCTTATGTCTAAGTATCGATATTTTATTATAAATGGCTAAGGGCTTGATGTCAGGAGCTTCCGATGACCAAAAATCTTTTTTGGCACAAATTTCAGTTCCGAGGTTTTGCAGAACCACGATACGCGCTTTTGTACTTTAAACGACGATATACATATTGGCGCTTGAACAATATGTTAGTGTTTGGTCTAGCTTCTCCTCCGATATGCGGCGAGCGTGATTATGTCACACAAAGTAAAGGGCAGTTTTACGCCGACTCCGAACGGCAAATGTATTTTAATGAGAAGTTGTTTCCATGACAGAATACACTCGGAGGTTTACTATTACCAACAGAGGGGCAACCACTATTAGAAAAAACTGGGCTTGAACTCAGGCTCTGCGAAATGCTCTACAGCAGCCGCCACTACTTTTACATATATTGCTGGTATATTCAAAATATTATCCCGAACTTCGGAGTGTATATACGTAATATAAAAAAGAATGAGAGGTACTATAAGAAAATGTACCCAAAATTCTGGAGCAAATGAAAAAATGCTCATTGAAAACAGTTCACATGTATAAATTAAAAGATATAACTTAATAGGTTACAGCGCTAAACTAAAGGAAAAGTTAGAAAAAACAGCAATGCGGTGTGAAGGAAATAAAAGGCCATAAAATGTTTGTTTGTTTCGTTAATTCTCTGAACCTTTTAAGATATGACACTCCATTGTTTGCAGTAGTTTGCAAATATACACTAATTGTTCTAAAATCGCAAACATTTTCGTGGGATGTTTTTCTTTGATTTCGAATTGAAAATACATTACGATCATATTTACCGAAATAAGTGCGGTATCCCTGCATTTTGTAAAAGCCAGAAAGAAGCATAAACTGTTTGAAAAAATGAAAGGGAGAAGTATACATGCCTTCTATAATTTTGACTTGTTTAAGTTTGTTATCATAGTGCTTTGTATTTTGATTGTCCACTATACGTGAGTTGCTTCTATTGAAAAGTTCTAGTACAAAGAATTTCTTTGTTTTGAATTTTTTTGTTTATTGTTTTTAATTTTTAAAATTCGTACTTTTGACATGTATGTGAATAGCGGAGTTGCCGCTTTCCTCCTTTTCGGTGGGTTTTTATATTAAAAAGGCATCAAAATGGGAAAAATCCTCGTTGGTATCTCTGCATCTGTTAAACTTTTTATGGGAAGATGTATGAAAATTCAACTTGTTATAATTTCATATGCTTAACAGTATCACAACAGTATGTTTACAGTATCTCCCCATAACTTTTCATATGAAAAAATGTATTATATGCATCCCACTCGATATCATTGAATTCCTCATTAGAACATGTAGTCCCTCTATTTTAGCGTATCAACAGTTCATATGGCTTCATACCATGTAAATGCACCATTAAAATATTGTTTTATATTTAAGAAGCACCGACGCCGACATTTCTCGCCGAACGCTTCAATGTTTGCAAAACAGGTCGAATCTTACATACATATGTACATACATAACAACCATCGAATGGTAGCAGCTTTCATCATTTAATCGATGATTTATGTACACACATATTATGTAAAGTTTTTAAATAACCAAAAATGTGTGTCCCTCTGTGTGACCTCTCTTCATGACCAGTTTTTATTGTCAAATCGATATTTTCATTTCCCAATACCAGGCGCTACATGTGAAGTAACAAGTTTTCTATTTCTAAGCAGAACCATGGTACAAAAAAAGGTAGTTTCACTTTGAAATTTTTTGACATAAACTGTGCTTATGACGTTTATACTTTTCGTAAATTGCTCAAGTAGTACTGCCATCTCAACAAATTATTGTTTTGGAAATTTAAATATTATTTAAGGATTTTTTTTGCATTAAAAAATAATAACACGCTAGGTAAATTTACTTTATTAGCAGAGCTGTTATTAAGTGTGTATTGATTTAAAATAGCTTAAAGTATCTTACTGCAACAAAAAATTGGGATTATCTGAAGTGTTACCTGAAATATTTTTAAATCTGGCCCTTTAAGAAACTTATATATTAGGATGTTGCTTTAATTTGGATCCTTGTGAACCATGGAGTGGTTAAAAGGAGCTTACCGTCAATGAAATCACCATGGAAGCATAAACTTTTTAGTTATAATGAATAATGTAGTCATGAAGAGGGAGATAAAAAAATCCTAATTTTTAGAGCTCCTTGTTATAGTTTATAGACAGATAAACTCACTTGCTCTACTGCTGCTGGTGGCACGTTCCGCTTTGATTGGGCACATCCGTTCCGCGTATGTGAGGTTGCATAAATTATTTTCTAGAGATTAATAACACTCATATTTCAAAATGGTTCTCTTTTTTATAAAGCAATCGCATTTTCTGGCTAGTATATTTCAAGACGAATGGATAAGGATTGAGCCAAGAGCTTGTGTGAGCAAATCCAATTTTTAGCGANTTTAATTTGATTGGGGCATACTTGCGGTCTGAGTGAAAATGTTGTATGTTTACTCTTCTGTTCGTTAACTTTTATGANCTGGTGGCACGTTCCGCTTTGATTGGGCACATCCGTTCCGCGTATGTGAGGTTGCATAAATTATTTTCTAGAGATTAATAACACTCATATTTCAAAATGGTTCTCTTTTTTATAAAGCAATCGCATTTTCTGGCTAGTATATTTCAAGACGAATGGATAAGGATTGAGCCAAGAGCTTGTGTGAGCAAATCCAATTTTTAGCGACAAATGTCAGTTACTCGGTTTTGCAGAATGACGATACGCGGGTTTGTACTTTAAACGACGAAATAGATCCTANAGCAAATTTTCTGTTAGTTATGTATGATTCAAATATTTTGTGGAATTCCGGCGGCAACAATTTTTCAATTTTATATATAAGAGAGAANAGGTTGCATAAATTATTTTCTAGAGATTAATAACACTCATATTTCAAAATGGTTCTCTTTTTTATAAAGCAATCGCATTTTCTGGCTAGTATATTTCAAGACGAATGGATAAGGATTGAGCCAAGAGCTTGTGTGAGCAAATCCAATTTTTAGCGACAAATGTCAGTTACTCGGTTTTGCAGAATGACGATACGCGGGTTTGTACTTTAAACGACGAAATAGATCCTATATGTGCATTTTATATTTAATTTTAGAAATAAATCACTAAAAGCTCGCTGCTCAATGNCGGAAAGTAACCGAATTTGAGGATAGCGTTGAAAAGGTCAGAAAGAATTGTTAGTGCAACATTCGGTACCTCTATTAGCATTTTCGGTGTTATAAAATCAGCACCCGGCGATTTCTTTGGATTAAGCTGCTTTACTATAGCTTTTACTTCTAAAGAGTTCGTCTTGTTAGGTGTGTATAGCTCATTTGTATTTTTGGTTAGCCGTG